>NW_003852510.1:6136549-6138051 GCF_000181295.1 Otolemur garnettii
GGCTGGGGATTCAAACCTGCCACCTTAGGTGTACGTGGCTGGCGCCTTAGCCGGTTGAGCTATAGGTGCCGAGCCTCTCATGCTACTCTTTAACTCTTTTATTCTATTGAGGGTCTTCTCTCCTGAAAGTTTATGTTGTGACTATATTTACATTTCAAAAGAAGGGAAATAGATGTCTGCGTATTACATTTCAAATGGAAAGTTAACCTGTGTATTGGCACATTTAGGATAAGGATGAAGTTATCCTGTCAAAGAACTTCGGGAGAGGCAACATTTTTCACTCTAAAGGACCAAAAGGTGGGCACAAAATATGGGATAAATGTCAACAAGATTTGGCCCACAAAGAAAAACAAACACTGGAGTTAGTCAGACCTCCATATTCATTTGACTGGGAAACTAAAACTGCGCAATCCCAGTGTTGTCAGAGTTCCCTTGGTCTCCCGAGCGATGGCACTGCCCCCGTACCGGCCACAGAGGAAGTGGTGAAAAAGAGGATTCAGGAAATTGGGGCAGTTGTGCAATCTTGGAAGTCTGTAAGTGTACTGATAGAAAAGTTATTCTTTCCAATTTGATTCTTTTAAGACGTAGATTTTAATATTAGCCAATTTAGTAGATTCTGTGGCTCTGAATTATAATTTTGATCAAATTGCTAATAATACCATAAAAGATGATGTGGTCCATTATTATATTAAAGGTAGTCTAGCATGGGTCTGAAGAGCAGAGGGCCCCAGGAGGAATCCAGCTCTGGCATTTGCCAGCCGTGCGCTCTTCAGCAGATTACCTATTCTCTCTGTGCTTCAGTTTCATTTGTAAATTGGGGAAAAGGGTGTAGCTCCTCCCTTACAGAGTGGTTGTTCCATTTAAATGGGCTAACACATGATAAATGCTTAGGAGAATATAAGCTTAATTTTTTTTTTTTTTTTTTGAGACAGAGTTTCACTATGGCACCCTCGGTAGAGTGCTGTAGCATCACAGCTCACAACAACCTCAAACTCTTGGGCTTAAGCAATTCATTTGCCTCAGCCTCCTAAGTAATGGGACTATAGACACTGGCCACAATGCCTGGCTATTTTTTGTTGCAGTTGTCATTGTTGTTTAGCTGGTCTGGGCTGGGATTGAACCCACCTGGCTGGCGCTGTAACCACTGTGCTACAGGTGCTGAGCCTTGTTTTTTTTTTGAGAAAGAGTCTTACTACATTGCCCTCAAGAGAGTGCTATGGCCTCACAGCTCACAGCAACCTCAAACTCTTGGGCTTAAGTGATTCTCTTGCCTCAGCCTCCCAAGTAGCGGGACTACATGTGCCTGCCACCATGCCTGGCCATTTTTATGTTGTAGTTGTCATTGTTGTTTAGCAGGCCCAGGCTGGATTTGAACCTGTCAGCCCCTGTGTATGTGTCCAGCGCCCTAACCACTGAAGCTCAATGATTTTTACTTTTTTTGAGACAGTCTCACTCTGTTGCCCCAGGCTAGGGTGCTATGGTGTCATAGCTCACAGCAATCT
>NW_003852510.1:6138159-6139930 GCF_000181295.1 Otolemur garnettii
TTTTTTTTTTTTTTTTTTTTTTTTGGAGATAGAGGCTCAAGCTGTCACCCTGGGTAGAGTGCTGTGGTGTCACAGCTCATAGCAACCTCAAACTCTTGGGCTTAAGTGATTCTCTTGCCTCAGCCTCCCAAATAGCTGGGATCATAGGTGCCTGCTACAATACCCAGCTATTTGGGTTTTTTTTTTGGTTACAGTTATCATTGTTGTTTAGCTGGCCCAGGCTGGTTTCAAACCCACCACCCTTGGTGCATGTTGCTGGTGCCATAACCACTGGGCTACAGGTGCCAAGCCTAGGTTTTCTATTTTTAGTAGAGATGGGGGTTTCATTCTTGACCAGGCTCAAATTTCTGAACTCAAGCTCAAATTTCTGAACCAGGCTCAAATTTCTGAACCCACCCTGGTCCCCCACCCCGAGCCTCAGCCTCCTAAGACAGTGTGAACCACCATGACCAGTCTTTTTGGGAACTTTTTTTTTTTTTTGAGTCAGAGTCTCACTATGTTGCCCTCAGTAGAGTGCTGTTGCGTCAAAGCTCACAACAACCTCAAACTTTTTTGAGCTTAAGTGATTCTCTTGCCTCAGCCTCCCAAATAGTGGGATTACAGGCGCCCTCTACAACTCCCGGCTGTTTTTTGATTGTAGTTGTCACTGTTTGGCAGGCCTGGACTGGGTTCAAACCCTCCAGCTCTGGCATATGTGGCTGGCGCCCTAGCCGCTGAGCTACAAGCACTGAGCCTTTTGGGGGCCTTTTTGATAAGAACCATGCTCATCAAGAGTTAGGTGATATCACATTGTGGGTTTGACTTCCATTTTCCTGATAATTAGAGATGTTGAGGTTTTTTATTCATGTGTTTCTTGGCCATTAGAATATCTTCATTTGATAAGTTTCTGTTCACATGTTTTGCCTACTTTTTAATGGGGTTCTTTGATTTTTTTCTTGCTGATTTGCATGAGTTCTTTGTAGATTCTGGTTATCAGCCCTTTATCAGTTAAATAGCATGCATTATGTTTTCTCCTATACTGTAGGTTGTCTATTTACTCTATTGATTATTTCCTGGGCTGTGCAGAAACTTTTTAATTTGATTAGATACCATTTGTTTGTTTTTGTTGTTGTGATTGAGGATCTTCTTCATAAATTCTTTCCTTAGGCTGATATCTGTAAGAGTTTTCCCAACATTTTCTTCTAGAGTTCTTATAGTTTCCTGTCTTAGGTTTAAGTCTTTCATCCATCATGAGATAATTTTTGTGATTGGTGATAGGTGCAGATCCTGTTTCAGTCTTTAGCAGGTGACTGTCTAGTTTCCCCAGTACCAGTGTATGTTTTTATCTACTTTATCACAAATCAGATGGGAATGTGAGGATGGTTTGTCTCTGGGTTATCTGTTCTGATCCATAGATGTATATTTCTGTTTTTGTGCCAATACCATGATGTTTTGGTTACAATAGCCTTGTGGCACAGCTTGAAGTCTGGAAAAGTGATGCTAATTGTTCTTGGTTTTAACAACGGATAAACCTGACCAAGGTCACCCTTAGTTGCATATCCTTGGAACCATGGTCCTGGATTTTTCTCTTTTGAGTATTTCTTAGAAAGAGGTTTTAGGCTCGGTGCCTGTGGCTCAAGTGGCTAAGGGGCCAGCCACATACATGTAAGGTGGTGGGTTCGAATCCAGCCCGGGCTACCAAACAACAATGATAGCTGCAACCAAAAAAATAGCCGGGTGTTGTGGCGGGCGCCTGTGGTCCCAGCTACTTGAGAGGCTGAGGCAGGAGACT
>NW_003852510.1:6140317-6150856 GCF_000181295.1 Otolemur garnettii
CCTGGGCTGGGGATTCGAACCCACCACCTTAGGTGTATGTGGCTGGCGCCTTAGCCGCTTGAGCCACAGGCGCTGAGCCATTTGCTTGTTTTTCTAAGATGGGTTCTAACTACATCACCCCAGCTGGAGTGCTGTGGCACTATTATATCTCACTGTGGCCTCAAACTCCCTAGCTCTAGCAATCCTGCTGCTTCAGCCTCCCAAGCAGTTGGGTCTATGGGCATGCACCACCAAGCCAGTCTAATGTGTTTTATGTTTTGTATTTTATGTTGCCCAGTCTCAAGCACCTGACCTCAAGCAATGCTCCTGGTTTGGCCTCCCACAGCACTGAGGTTACAGGTGTGAGCCATTGAGCCCAGCCAAAAATTAAATGTTCGTATGGAAAATTTTCTTACACCACATGTGCCTTATAATGTTTTTATTATGTCTGCCTATTTGAATGATAAATTGGCTGGATCTAAACTTCTAGGTTACTACTGATATCAGGGTGATTCTTATTCCTTTGATAGGTGATTTGCTCTTCCTTTCAGGAAGCTTTTAGAATTTTCTCACTTGCTTTGATGTTCTTAAGTGTGCTTAGATTTATGTTTTTCCTTATCTCTCTTGTTAGGCATTTTTTGATATTTTTAATCTTAATCTTTAATCCATTGGATTTATCATTATTTTAACATTTCCCTCCTCTCCTTTTGCTTTTTTTGCCCCTCCTTCTTCTCTCTCCTTTTGGCTCTTATCTAAAGGTTTGCAATTCTAGTGCCACCCTTTATACTTCTCTGTGTGATGTTTCCTCAGCTTTATTCATTATACTTATCAGATCTATTCTGTTTTTTTTCATTCTGTTGTTTTTTATATCTAATATGTATACTTGGTTCTTTTTCTTTAATATTTCAAATAAATCTGTTAATGTTATCCTTTGTCTCCTAAGTAAATAACTTCGATTAAAGTTATAATTGTTCCATTAAACTGAAAGTGATCAAAACATGGCCTTGCCAAGCTTGGTGCCTATAGCTCAGCAGCTAAGGGCACCAGCCACATACACCGGAGTTGGCAGGTTCCAATCCAGCCCAAGGCTGCCAAACAACAATAACAACTACAACCAAAAAAAAAAAAATGGTGGTGGGCACCTGTAGTCCCAGCTACTTGGGAGGCTGAGGCAAAATAACTCTTAAGCTCAAGAGTTGGAGGTTGCTGTGAGCTGTGACAATCATGGCACTTTACCAAGGGCTACAGCTTGAGACTCTGTCTCAAAAAAACGAAAACAAAAACAAAAACATGGCCTTGCCTTAACTTCATTTAGTTTCACTTGAAGAATCTGTCTCATAGAATATATTTAAAGGAACAAGAAAGGGCAAAAATAAAGTAGATTAATAGTAGATTTGACTGTATGAGTCAAATTGTTCAATGTAAATTTTATACCTGTCAAAAGGCAGTTTGAAATTTTTTTTACAATTTACTCAGTCAGCTTTATAATAATAAGGTTCTCAACAAATTAAAAAAAGTTTTTCCCTCTTCAATATTTCAAAATATATATTTAAAATGAGATTATTAATATACTTATATCCTATTGTTTCAGATATGTATAATTTAAATATTTATAATTTTGTTGATTAACTTTTTTAAAGAAAACATTTCTTTTTTTTGTTTGTTTTTTTGCAGTTTTTTGGCCAGGGCTGGGCTTGAACCTGCTACCTCCAGCATATGGGGCTGGCACCCTACCCTTTTGAGCCACAGGCACCAACCAAGAAAACATTTCTTTATTTACAAAAGCTTTAAAAACAAATAACCCTCTGTTTTGCAAATAACATTTTATTTAAAAAGGACCAACCAGTTACAGGAGTGTACCACACGTAAAGAATGTACACTGGAAACAAACCAGTGCATCTAACACTTGGAGATTTTCTAACATTACGGATAGAGGTGTAGATAACACACATTATAACTTGTAGTCCATCATTTCAGGGTAGAGTTAGTGATTACCAAAAAGTCTTCCTATATATGTTCTGGTCTGGCTATAAATTTCACTGTCTCTTTTGTCAATATATATAATATAGATTGCAAAGATATACACACAAAAAAACCCAAGCATTACACTCCTCAAGTAATTTTATTATATACAATGTATATATTGTATTTTGTTGTTTTACAGCAACAAAAATCTTTCCATTATTTATCTCTGTAGCAACTATAAAAGCATAAGTCTTTTTTTTTTTTTTGTCACAAGCTACCTTGGATAGAGTTCTGGGGCATCACAGCTCACAGCAACCTCAAACTCTTGGGCTTACATGATTCTCTTGCCTCAACCTCCCAAGTAGCTGGGACTACGGGTGCCCTCCATAATGCCTGGCTTTTTTTTTTTTTTCAGTTTTGTCTGGGGCCAGGCTTGAACCTGCCACCCCCAGTATATGGGGCCAGTGCTCTACTCCTTGAGCCATAGGTGATGCCCACACCTGGCTATTATTTTTTTGTTGCAATTGTCATTGTTGTTTAGCTGGCCTAGACTGGGTTCAAACACACCAACCTTGGTGCATGTGGCCAGTGCTTTAACCACTGAGCTATGGGTGCCACCTGAGTTTTGTCTTCTAATTTAATTTTTTGTGTTTTTTTTTTTGATGCAGAGTCTCAAGCTGTTGCTCTTGGTAGAGTGCTGTGGTGTCATAGCTCACAGCAACCTCAAACTCTTGGGCTTAAGTGATTCTCTTGCCTCAGCCTTCCAAGTAGCTGGGACTATAAGAGCCTGGTACAACACCCAGCTATTTTTTGGTTGTTGTTGTCATTGTTATTTGGCAGGCCTGGGCTGGATTCGAACCCACCAGCTCCAGTATATGTAGCTGTTGCCCTAACTGCTTAGCTACAGGTGCTGAGCCTCTAGTTTAATTTTGTATGAAATATAAATGTTATACCCAAATGTGAATGGAATTATAGAGAATTATGCCAGCACAATTACAACTGAGTCCAATTGTGTTTTAGAGTCCTTTATTTAGCTGGCACCAAGAGGGGGTTCATACCCAAAGTACTTTGGGCAAAGAAAAGCAGGGAAGCAGAATTTCAAAATTGTGCTTTCAGTTTGATGAAAGTATTTCAAATTATATATAAAACCAGCACATTGTACCCCATAATTTCATTAATGTACACAGCTATGATTTAATTAAAAGAAAAAAAAATGTGAAAACCTTAAAAAAAATAACAACAGTTGGGGATTCTGTGAGCAAAGCAATTACAGAAGCAATACTTGCCAGATTAGAGTCTATAGGGAGGGGGTAAGTGGGCACAAAAGGCCCTTGCAGAAAAGCAGGTATTGCATGCAGACTGGGAGTTTTAAAGGTTTTGCAGCTCTAAGCTTGTCTTTCTGTTTCTGCAGGGCATACATGCTCAGGGGCCTATAACAATATGTGAGGGGAGGGGCAGTGGGGGTTGCAAAGTTTTAAACCATGTACAAGATGGAGTCAACTGGTACAAAATGGAGTCAATCAGGCTCCACATAAAGACCAGTTATCTCTGGATTTTAATAAAGTTGATTTGTGTAATTAACAAGTCAAGATCATCATATATAAAGCTATAAAATAAAAATGCAGGGTAAACAGTAATGGAATCAAAAAAAGCAGGTCAAGGGAAGTGTGCTGTCATAAAATATCTATAGCTTCAACAGCTTAAAGACCAGTTTCCTGGCAGATACTAAACATCCAGTTACAAAGGACTGTTCCTGAAGGGTGTAAAGTTGGTTTGAAAAATCTTCATTTGGGGGCAGCACCTATGACTCAAGGAGTAGCGCGCTGGCCCCATATACCAGGGGTGGTGGGTTCAAGCCTGGCCCTGGCAAAAACTACAAAAAAAAAAAAAAAAAGCAAAGAAAAGAAAAACTCCTGCAGAATGAAAGAGACTAGAAATGGGTAAATAAATAATAGTCAGTGCTGGTCAATTTAGGAAAAGGGACAAGTAAACCATGGTCAAGGAGGTAAAGTGCATCAAAATATTCAGTATGATAAAATTTTCCCCACTCTCTGTTATTTATGCTTGGTAACCAGTAAATTAAGGCCAAAGTTGGCTGGGCATGCTGGCTCCCACCTATCATCCTAGTACTCTGGGAGGCAGAGGCTGGAGAATCCCTTGAGGTCAGGAGTTTGAGACCAGCCTGAGCAAGAGCGAGATACCATCTCCACTAAAAATAGAAAAATTGGCCAAGTGTTGTGGCAGGTGCCTGTAGTCCCAGCTACTCAGGAGGCTGAGGCAAGAGAATCGCCTAAACTCAAGAGCTGGAGGTTGCTGTGAACTGTGAAACCTACTAAGGGCAACAAAATGAGACTCTATCTCTAAAACAAAGAAGATTGCTTGAGCCCAAACATTTGAGGTCGCTGTGAGCTAGGACACTGCCGACACTACCCAGGGCAATAGAGTGAGATTCTGTCTCAAAAATAAATAAATAAACTCATGTGCATTAATGAAGATTGATAGAGAATTAAAGAATACAATTAAGAACACTAGTAATTCCACCATTTTGAGATAACCAGTGTTAGGATATAGGTATAGATCCTTCTGATTATTTTCAATGTATGTTTTTAACATAATTGAGGTAGTCTTTATCCAAATATCTGATTATTTCCTTATAATACATTCCAAGAAAAGTTGAACTAATCTATACTACTGTTTGGTACTTATAAATTATCTATTTAACTATATACTTGGTAGCACTGAGTCATTTTTATTGTCATATTTATTTTCCTTATTATTTTTATATTGCATATTTATGGTGAAAAATATTTTACTTCTATAAAGTAGAGCTTCTATTGTTAAGCTCGCAGTTTATTGATCAAAAGTATGCTAGTGTGTAATATCTTAAAGTACAATTCCTGGCAGCGCCCATAGCTCAGTAGGCAGGACACTGGCCACATACACCTAGGGTGGTGGGTTTGAACCTGGTCTGGGCCTGCTAAGCAACAATGAAAACTGCATCCAAAAAATAGCCAGTTGTTGTGGCGGGCACCTGTAGTGCCTGCTACTTGGGAGGCTGAGGCAAGAGAATCGCCTGGGCCCAAAAGTTTGAGGTTGCTGTGACATGGCACTCTACCTGGGGCAACAGCTTGAGACTCTGTCTCAAAAAAAAAAAAAGGGCAGTGCCTGTGGCTCAGTGAGTAGGGCACCAGCCTCATATACTGAGGGTGGCAGGTTTGAACCTGGCTCTGGCCAAACTGCAAACAAAAAAATAGCCATGCATTTCAGTAGGCACTTGTGGTCCCAGCTAATCTGGAGGCTGAGGCAAGAGAATCGCCTAAGCCCAAGAGCTGGAGGTTGCTGTGAGCTATGATGTCATAGCACTCTACTGAGGGTGACAAAGTGAGACTCTGTCTAAAAAAATTTTTAGAAGTACAATTCCTTATTTTAATATTTTTGATTTCTTTACAGGAAAACTTGAAGACTACAAATTCCCAGATAGACAAGGACAGCAAAAATTTCGAAGAGCTAGAGAAAAACAACACACAACAAATGTTACTGAATATTCAGCAGAATTGGCAGATTGCTACAACACAAAGATTGGAGGAGAAAGTTCAGAAACTTCAGAAACAGCTCAGTGATTTAAAATTGTCAAATAAAAGTATGAAAACTCAACTGACAAGAGTAAACGTCCTTAAAGTAAGTAAAGACACGGAGGCTTTCAAAAATTCACTTATGCTTTGGTCTATTACTATTTTAGCTTTAGGTATCTTATTGAATTTAAAAAGAATTAAAATTATTTTACATACACACAAAAGAATATATAACATTAAAGCATATAGAATAATAAACCTGGATGCCTTTGAATACATCACTCAATTTATTTTTATTTATTTATTTATTTTTGAGACAGAGTCTCACTCTGTTGCCCCAGGCTAGAGTGCTGTGGTTTCATAGTTTGGAGCAACCTCAAACTCTTGGTCTCAAGCAATCCTCTTGCCTCAGCCTCCCAAATAGCTGGGACTACAGGTGCCCACCACAATACCCGGCTTATTTTTTTGTTTTTAGTAGGGATGGGATCTCCTCGTTCTTGCTTTGGCCAGTCTTATACTCCTGAGCTCAAGGGATCCATCTGCCTCAGCCTCCCAGAGTGCTGGGATTACAGGGGTTATGACTCAGTTTAAGAAACACAATATTACCAATCCCATTGAAGCCTCATATTCCTCTTCCTTACTCTTCAAAGGTAACTGGTATTGTGTTATGTTATAAATCCCTTGCTTTTTGTTTTAATTTTACTTTAGTCCCTTATTGGGTAATAGTTAAAAGTTTTAGTCATTTCTTTGGTTCTCATTTAGACCTTATCCATATCAAGCTTTAGTTGTATTATTTCAAATATAAATTATGCCTTAAGCCAAACATGCACTAAACAATTGATCAACTGATATGCCAGTTTATCAGCAACATTTCTCTTGCTGCAAAGCCAATTACTTTTCATATTTCAATATTTAATTAACATAGGCCGTAAGACCTTTAAGGATATGGAAAACATGCTAAGCCTCTTTGAGTCCCCAGTTTTATAAAAGCGCTGAGTTAATGTTAGTGATGAATGAGTATGTTGGTATAGAAATGGCCTCTTATTTCAGAAATTGTGGACTTTTTTCTTTTCCATATGTCTATGGCTTCAAAAAAGAAAGGAAAAGAAGCATGAATTATTGTGGTGCCTGTCACTGATTTAGAAGAGATCACATCACAGTCATCTCCTTTCCACCTTATCCCCTTTCACAGGATAAAACAATTGAAAAGCTAAAGAAATCTTTAACAAAAGTTGAAACAATGAAAGAGAAGGCAGCTATGAAAACGGAAAACTTGAAAGTGGCATTAGACTCTTCAGAGCAAGAGGTAAAATCTGACAATGAGAGGGCCCATCAGATGTCAGAGACTGTCACTCCTGAGCTCCCGACAGCAAAGAGCACCTGTGAAGTAGCAGGGCAAGAACAAAAGGTATTTTTCCTTATTATTTTACTGAAATTTAGTTGAAATGATAACCCACTTCGATTTAAGACATAGGCGAAAGAGAATGTATTGGCTTATGGATTCAAACCAAGTTAAATAGCCTAACCTCTGGGAGGGCAGAGATGCACCTAGAAACTTACAAGTCCTTTTTCATCATCTCTTTTTGGCATCTGAGTCTCAGCTCGTCTGACTGCCAGTTGGTTTTCTCTGCATGACAGGAAACATGGCATTTTATTTTTAGTTTTTGTGACAGAAGAGAGAGTCCCAAGAAAGGTCTTACTGGGTCAGTTTAGATCAAGTACTTATCCCTGGTGAACCCACAGCAGCTTGGAATGGGATATTTGATTACTGAAGCTTAGGTTTTTGTCCCACCCTCTGATCAAGGAGTGACTGGGAGGCCAGGGTCATGTGAAAGAATGGACGCTCTGAGGAAATCGGTGGTGTCACCTTCTGTGTCACTGTCTAGGAGAAGAGGGTAGTACTTCTAAACTTGCTTAGATTTTCCTTATACTGACAAAGAAGATCCTTTAAAGAGAATTTTTAAAAGGCTAACTGATTTTAGGTGATTGTTAAATTATATGTCAAACTTCCATATATTAGTTACTTAAGAAATTTCAAACTCTTATTTCTTCCTGAGACAGAGTCTCATTCTGTTGCCCTGGGGTTGAGTGCTGTGGCATCGTAGCTCATAGCAACCTCAAATTCTTGGGCTTGAGCAATCCTCTTGCCTCAGCCTCCAGAGCAGCTGGGGCTAAAGGCACCCAATGCCTGGCTAACTTTTCTATTTTTAATAGAGATGGGAGTCTTGGTCTTACTCAGGCTGGGCTGGTGTCAAACTCCTAAGCTCAAGCAATCCACCCACCTTGGCCTCCCAGAGTGCTAGGATTACAGGGGTGAACCACCTCACCTAGCCCCAATTACTTTAATGCTTAAAACATAAAGTCGTTATATTAGCATTTTCTCCTTTCTCTGTCTCTCTTTTTTTAACTTCTGTATATTCATTCATCATCTTCAGTTCAAACCCACCAGCCCTGGTGCATGTGGCCGGCACCCTAACCACTGAGCTATTAGCACTGAACCTCTATGTTCTTCTTAAAGAAAATTTATATGGATATATTTTGTCATTTATCCATCCACTGTAAAAATCCTTTTAATTGGGTGGCACCTGTTGCTCAGTGAGTAGGGCACCGGCCCCATATACCAAGGGTGGTGGGTTCATACCCAGCCCTGGCCAAACTACAACCAAAAAATAGCCAGGCATTGTGGGCGCCTGTAGTCCCAGCTACTTGGGAGGCTGAGACAAGAGAATTGCATAGGCCCAGGAGATGGAGGTTGCTGTGAGCTGTGTAATACCATGGCACTCTACCGAGGGTGATGAAGTAAGACTCTGTCTCCACACACACAAAAAATCTCTTTAATTGCTCAGATCTTTGGGTATTTCTGCTTTAAGGTGCCTGGAGATAGTTTACTTACTAGGTTTCCTGAAGCAATACCACAGTATTCTGTTGACACAATAAATGCGGTTTTTAAACTACTAGACAAGCCTTTTATTTTGGGGATGAGAGTTTATGTGATATCTGACTCTCCTGTTTGTATAAATCCCTAAATTTTTACTGTTTGCTTTTTTATTTTCTTTTACTACTAAGCCTTCATGGAACACCTCACCCTTCTAAGTACCTCCCTCTCCCTTTAGAAACTTTGCCCTCTAAAACTGCCATTTCTGATCTCATGTGCTTCTGAGGCCCTTGCTTTTCTTTTCCTACCAGTTCTCAGATTTGTTCTCAGTATTTCCTCACTTACGAACCATCCCATTTCTGTAGGTAAGGTGGTTTTCATTCTACTCCAGTAGAAACTACCTGCACACTCCTCTTGAGCTACTAATGCTGGTTTGTAATATTTATTTCCCACTCATGTGCAAATTGAAGTCTGTGATACTCTCTAGTTATTTATACTTTAGGTGTGATTTATGGGATGTTTTTGCTTACTCTCTTAGTTTTTTTGTTTTTTCTTGTTTTTTGAGACAGAGTCTTGCTCTTGGACAGAGTGCCATGGTGTCAGCCTAGCTCACAGCAACCTCAGACTCATGGGCTCAAGCAATCCTCCTACCTCAGCCTCTCTAGTAGCTAGGACTATAGGTATACACCACCATGCCTGGCTAATTTTTCTGTTATTAGTAGAGACAAGGTTTCCTCCTTGCTCAGGCTGGTCTCAAACTCCTGAGCTCAAACGATCCTCCCACCTTAGCCTCTCAGAGTGCTGGATTCCAGGCATGAACCACCATTCTCGGCCTACTTACTCTCCTTGTTGATCGCTATGGTTTTTGGAGGATGGGAGGAAAGATAATCTATTTAGGGGACTGCTATTAACATACAGCAAATCATATGTCCAAACCACAGTCACCTTATGGATGAGCAATAACAAAATCAGTAGCAATACAATTAGGTGTAGTCTATAAAAATATGAAAAATAAAAATGCAAAGGAAATTTTAAATGGTGTTCTTATAATGGAAGAAATCATTTTTCTAGTTTAACAATACTGGTTAAGATTGGGCATGGTGGCTCACACTTGTAGTCCTGGCACTCCAGGTGGCTGGAGGATTGCTTGAGGTCATAAATTTGAGACTAGCCTGAGAAAGAGGGAGACCCTGTCTACAAAAATAGAAAAAAAAAAAATAGTTGGGCATGGTGGCACATGCCTGTAGTCCCAGGTACTCAAAAGGCGGAGGCAGGAGGAGTGCTTGAGCCCAGGAGTTTGAGGTTGCAGTGAGCTATGATCATACCGCTGCACTCTTAGGCAACAGAGCAAGACTCTATCTCAAAAAATTAAAAAATACTATTTAAATGTAGAATTTATTACATCTAATAAAGAATGTTTAATAAGACTAAATTTCTATCAATTTCATTGTATATAATAAGTGTGTGACTCAAACTAATGACATATCTTGATATTTGTGGTGGTTCTTCATAGCTTGCTGACTTTCGAGAAACTATTATGAAGATGTTGGGATTTAACATGACAACAGCAGACAAGGAAATCATCAATCAGCTAAGGATTATTATACAAGTTTATGAAATATCTAAAAAATCGAAGATTGTTTCTCAATGTGAGACTAGATAGGATAAGGAATAAAGAAGTTCTGTCTTTTCATTGCTGCCATCAATAACTAAGCAGATATAGATGTTTCCTCTAGCATTTGAATATACAGCTATGTTGTGAATAAAATGCATTGGAAAATTTTCACTTATGTCTGTTCTTTCCTATGATGTTTGACGTTTAACTTTGCTTAGTAGTAATTTTGTTCTATACCTTTATTTATGTTCTGTCTGGATTATTACTTGTGATATCTAATTATCTAATTATCTGTAATTATTAATTGTATATTAATCAAGATATGTGTTTTTACTTGGAATATTTATATGCAAAGTTAAAATCTTGTTTCTAGAATGAACAATTTACTGGATATACAATTCCCCTTAGAAATCCAGGTAAAGTTATATTCTATAATTTTTTTTTTTGAGACAGAGCCTCAAGCTATCCCCCTGGGCAGAGTGCCATGGCATCACAGCAGCTCACAGCAACCTCCAACTCCTGGGCTCAAGCGA
>NW_003852510.1:6150932-6169930 GCF_000181295.1 Otolemur garnettii
GGCCCAGGCTGGATTCGAACCCGCCACCTCAGGTGCATGTGGCTAGCACCCTAGCCACTTGAGCCACATGCGCCGAGCCGTATATTCTATAATTTGAATCTATTTTACCCATTTAACTAAAAGGAAGAAAATTAAATATGAAATGTTGGGGGGTAGGAAGGTTCACTGAGCATTCTTATAAATATGTAATACTCTATATTGTGTGTTGTATTTTCCTAATATTTAATAATCCATTGCAGTGTATTCTTAGTGGTAGGCTGACTTCCAAATTAGTGAAGCATTTTAAAAATAGTGTAATTTTTAATTTATTTTTATTTAAAATAGAAAACTGCTTACCTTTCAAAGTTATTATAGATTTACCCAAGATGACCTCTGTGGGAACAGGCTAAAATTCAGACAGACCTGTGAGACTCCAGGCCTTCTGTGGTCATTTAAAAGGCTCTGTTGGTGGGCTGAATTTTAGAGAGCTCTGAAGCACAGGAGGGGTCAGTTAAATCAAACCTTACAGAATTAACTTTTTTTTTTTTTTTTTTGAGACAGAGTCTCAAGCTGTTGCCCTGGGTAGAGTGCTGTGGCATCATAACTCATTGCAACCTCCAACTCTTGGGCTCAAGAGACCCTTTTGCCTCAGTTTTTCTATTTTAGTAGAGGTGGGGTCTTGCTTTTATTCAGGCTGGTCTCAAACTCGTGAACTCAAGTTATCCACCTGCTGTGGCCTGGCAGAGTATAAAATTAACATTTTAAGGTGGGCTCAGGCCTGTAATCCTAGCATTTTGGGAGGCAGAGGCAGTTAGATTGCCCTGAGGTTTGAGACCAGCCTGAGTAAGAGCAAGACCCTGTCTCTAAAGATAGCAGGGTGTTGTGGTGGGCACCTATAGTCCCAGCTACTTGGGAGGCTGAGGCAAGAGAATTATTTGAGCCCAAGAGTTTGAGGTTGCTGTGAGCTGTGACACTACAGCACTCTACTGATGTTGGCAAAATGAGACTCTGTAAAAAAAAAAAAAAAAAAACAGAGAGATTATCCTGATTTGAATAGTCACTGAAAGAAAAAATGAGAATCACTCACGTTCTAAATGTCACAGCTATGATTCCCAAACTGTATGCCAAGGCACCCTGGTACGCTGAGGGTATCTTGGCATGCCACTGAATATTTCAATTTTATGAAGGGAAACACTGCAATATTTGACATCTGTCAGGAAAGTACATGGATACTAGCTTCAATATTAGATCATTCTTCATTCGTTTTGTGACCTATCTTTATGATATAAACTGCCCAGGGCTTCTCAAGGTTTGTAAATTTGTTACCTAGTGAAATCTAGCAATTGGTGGTATCACTACCAAGGAAGCTATCCTGCAAACTTGGAAAATGAGGTATCCTTTCTCCAGACTCCAGGATTCTTGGGTGCAATATCAGAAACTCACTTACCCTTCCTCTCAAGAATGTTGTTGACCTAGCAAAAGAGGAGAGGTGGGGAACACTGCCCAGAGCCTCCACTTACAACCCAACCTGGTCAAGTTGTAAGAACTACCTCCTTGTTCAGGATTCTCTCAGGGATGTGGCTCAGAGGTCAGCTGCCTGCTGTAGTCTCAGTACATAGGAGCTGGTAGGATTGTCCCCGTTTCACAAAGAGCCACTTTTTTTTTGAGACAGAGTCTTATTTTGTCACCCTAGGTAGAGTGCTGTGGGGTCATAGCTCACAGCAACCTCAAACTCTTGGGCTCAAGCAATTCTCTTGCTTCAGCCTCCCTAGTAGCTGGGACTACAGGCGCCCTCCACAATGCCTGGCTATTTTGTTGTTGTTGTTTGTTTAGTAGGCCCAGGCTAGGTTCGAACCCACCAGCCCTGGTATATGTGGCTGGCGCCCTAACCACTGAGCTACGGATGCCAAGCCACAAAGAGCCACTTTCTGAGCATGTTAAAAAAAGTATTCTGTAAAAATAAAGAGGACTTCTTTTTTTTTTTTTTTTGAGACAGAGCCTCAAGCTGTCCCCCTGGGTAGAGAGCTATGGCATCACAGCTCACAGCAACCTCCAACTCCTGGGCTCAAGTGAGTCTCCTGCCTCAGCCTTCCAAGTAGCTGGGACCACAGGCACCCGCCACAATGCTCGGCTATTTTTTGGTTGCAGCCGTCATTGTTGTTTGGTAGGCCCAGGCTGGATTCGAATCTGCCACCTTAGGTGTATGTGGCTGGTGCCTTAGCCACTTGAGCCACAGGCACCCAGATGAGGACTTCATTTTTTAAAAAAATTTCAGGTTCATATGAGGGTACATATGATTAGGTTACATTGCCATTTGTAAAGTCAAATCCAAGTTGTAGTTGTGATCTTCACCCAGGAAGTGTATCATTTATGTGTACATTATACTTGTTAGGGGGGAACTTACTGAAAAAATAAGGAACACTTCATGAATTTTTGTCTCATCCTTGCTCATTTAAATTTTAGTATACATGCTGCTGAAGCATAGAGCACCCACCTCATCTTAATGCTTCTTTATGAACTGTGTTATCAGGGATTCATTGTTCAACCTTGAGGGAGTGAAAAGGTCAGCTGTGTTAACTCAGAACAGGCAGGGAAGGAGATCCTTTTTTTTGAGACAGAGTCTCAAGCTGTCGCCCTGGGTATAGTGCTGTGACATCACCGCTCACAGCAACCTCAAACTCCTGGGCTTAAGTAATTCTCCTGCCTCAGCCTCCCAAGTGGCTGGGACCACAGCTGCCTGCCACAATTCCCAGCTATTTTTTTTTTGGTTGTAGTTGTCAGTGTTGTTTGGTGGGCCCAGGCTGGATTTGAACCCGCCAGCTACAGGGTATGTAGCTGGCACCCTAGCTGCTGAGCTACTAGTGCCAGGCCAGTATGGCTATTTTTTTAAACCTCCTTAAGTGTATAAATTTATATCATTACTTTGGAAAAGTGGCAGTATATTACTTTCTAATAGGAAACAATAACAAAGCACCAAAAACTTCATGGCTGAAACAATATAAATTTATTACCTTATAGTTCTGGAGGTCTCATTAGGCTAAAATTAAGGTGTCAGCAGGGCTGTGTTCCTTCTGGAAAGGGGCAAATCATTTTCCTTGCCTTTTCCAACTTCTAGAGGCTGCCTATATTCTTGGCTCATTGTCTCCTTCCTTCATCTTCACAGCTAGGGACATCAGGGTAACTCAGCCTTTCTGATGCTGTAGCAAAAGCCAATGCAGACAAAAGACCCCAGGCACCAGCTGGAAGAGGCTTTATTCACTGGTGGCCAGGAGGCTCGGCAGACTAGTGTCCTAAAAACTGAGCCCCCCCAACTCAATCTCTGGCCTTCCTTTTATGCATTTTAGGGCTTGGGTGCACATCAAAGTCTTGTGATTCAGGGAAAGGTCAGGTTGGCCCATGCCCTTGGTATAGGGCCACCTGTCCTCAAAAGCGACAGAAAGTTAGGGAAGTTACAATATTACTACACAGGTCCAGCACCTACCCTGCAAAGGGCATATAGATAACAGACACATCTGCTGCAATAGAGGTAGCAATTAGTGGCTTTTGTACATGTCACAGACTGTCTGGCTAATGTCTGTACAGAGCTACGAGGGCAGAATCTAGCTCTGCTTCTCTTCCTTGCCTCAATGCTACCATTTCTCTGGTTCTCTTCCCCTCCCTCCCTCTTCCTCCATTTAAGGGCCCTTATGATTAAATTAGCCCTATCTGGACATTTTGGAATGTGCTCTGTATTTTAAGATCATCCAATCAGCAACATTTATTCCCTGTGTAACCTTACTTCCTTTATGCCATATAACCTAATATAGCTACAAGTTCCAGGGATTAGGACAAGGACATTTTGGAGGAGCAATTATTCTGCCTATCATAGTTACCACTCACTAAAATTGAACACATTACTTCTACATATATAACAGAGATGTGTTATATTCTACTAAAGAACGCTTACAAAATTATTCATGGCAGCATTGTTCATAATTGCCCCCAAATGGAAACTACTCAAATATCTTTAAGTAGTTTCAAGCATAGCAACTAGATTCATTATTAAGCATTTCTTTTGTTTCTTTTTAAATTATTGATTGATTGATTGATTGCAGTTTTGTTTCTTTTTAAATTATTTATTGATTGATTGATTGCTGGGTTTGAACTCGCCACCTCCAGCATATGGGGCCGGTGCCCTACTCCTTTGAGCTACAGGTGGCACCCTAGTTAAGCATTTCTTTCCCTCTTTTTTTTTTTTTTTTGAGACAGAGCCTCACTTTGTCACCCTCAGCCGTGGCGTCGCAGCTCACAGCAACCTCAAACACTTGGACTTAAGGGATACTCTTGTCTCAGCCTCCCAAGTAGCCACAATGCCCAGCTATTTTTTGGTTGTAGTTGTCATTGCTTGGTAGGCTTGCCCTAGGTTCAAACCTGCCAGCTCTAGTATATGTGGCTGATGCCCTAGCTGCTGAGTTACAGGCACCGAGCCAGTTAAGCATTTCAATCTCTTTTGGGATATACAGGGAAAGGTTGATTGGAATGCTTCATTTTTTCAGGGCAAAATTAGAAAGTGACTCTAGGTCCAGGACTAGGGAGTTAGCAAATACAGAAGAGCCTGGGCTTAGGGGTTTCTGCTACGCAAGTGGTAAGACCAGGGGTCCTCAAACTTTTTAAACAGGGGGCCAGTTCACTGTAGGAGGGCTGGACTGCGGGCCCGGGACAAGTTGGCTGCTAAGCAGGACAGGCAGTGGTGGCAAAAACACCCAGCGGGCTGGATAAATGTCCTAGGCAGGCTGCATGTGGCTCGCTGGCTGTAGTTTGAGGATGCCTGGGTAAGACTCTAACATGGTGGGAAAAGCTATGGGCTGTAAGGGGATATTGGCTCTTGTTGAACATCTGTCACCAGCCGAGCCTTATAACCCTTGATCTGTTATACCCCAAGCAAGTGGAATAGAGAAACACCAGCACACTGAGTCCAAATTAAGCAGTGGTTCTTTACTGGCCGGGGGTCAAGAGTGGGCTTATGTTTCAAAGTCTCCTGGACCAGATGCCAGGATACAAACTTTTTATAAGGTGCTTTGGGTAGGGGAGGGGGAAGTCTTTATCGCAAGTAGAGTTTCATAAATGCCAACACTTGCAAGGTCAGGTCTATAGGCTAAGGGGAGTGCTTACCAGGGAGCACAAAGTGCTTACAAAATCCTATGGTTTCACAGGATTTTGCAGTTTTTGCTAAACTCTGCAGCTTTCAGCTAAGCTTAAAGGGGGAGTGTTGAAAGCCCTTAGCAAAATGGAGTTAGGGCATTACAGATCAAGTCCTGGCACCTCTCAAAACTCGATTTTTGGAGAGAGTCTCATTTTGTTGCCCTGGCTAGAAAGAAATGGCTCGATCATGAACTCCTGAGCTCAAATGATCCTCCTCCCTCAGCCTCCTGAATAGCTGAGATGGCAGGTGCACCACCACATCTTGGTAATTTATTTTTTTGTGGAGCCAATGTCTCACTGCTGCCCAGACTGATCTGGAACTCCAGGCCTAAAAAGACCCTTCTCCCTCAGCCCGCCTCAAATTTTTTTTAATCTCAAAATTAGAAAATGTGGCCTGGATTTCTTAATTCTTAATATAGGATTTCAGGCAACCATAAGTACTTTGGTAGACACATTTTCTGGTCAGATAATGGAAGATGTTGTCCTAGAACAGTGGTTCTCAACTTTGGGTCACGACCCACAGGAACTGTATTAAAGGGTTGCGGTATTAGGAAGGTTGAGAACCACTGTCCTAGAAGGACAGAAGAGGCATGGCTACCACGCACGTTCTGCCTGGGGCTCCATTTCTCAGCTGCAAGGCGCCGGTATTCAGGCGTGACAGGCTGAGATCAGCAGCCTTCCTCCCGGTGGACACAAGCAAATCTGAGGCGCTACCAAGCCCACAGGTGCAGAAGACTTGTCGCTCACAAGAGCGAGAAGCCCGCACTGCGCCTGCGCCACCCTCAAAGCGGCTGCGCGTTAGCAGCCTTTCAGCTAAAGAGAAGCTGCGGCATCTTATTAGAAGAGACTTGCTACTGCGACGCTGGTGGTGGGATAGGGAGAAGAAAACACGAAAGAAAGCGATGATGACTGGCTGGCGACAATGACTGACTGGTGGAAAGAGCCGGTCAAGAGCGCCCCTTTGCACCGGCCGGAACACCCTCCCGGGGGAGTAGGCTGGAACTGACTCCGGAACCCGGCCTTGATTCCAGCCAATCAGGGAGGGGGGAGGGGGCGGGGCCAGGCCGGGGCGGTTCCCATCGCGGGCTGCTCAGCTTCGCGGGCGCGGGAGACGAGTCTCGAATCTGGCGGGGTTGCCGGGCACCGTTGCTGGGAGCTGAGGGCGCTGGGTTTCCCCGCAGGATGTTGGGCGGGCCCCTGGGCGGGAGCTTGGCGGGGCGCTGGCCCTGGACTGCCGTCGTAGAACCCGAGGGTGAGGGGCGGCTTCCGGCACTCTGACACACCGGCGCCGCCAAGCTGGGGTCGGGCCCCACTGGGTTGCCGCTTTGGAGAGTGTGGGATGGCGCCCATAGCTGTGCTTTTGAGATATCCTCGGGTGACTGGTGCTCAAGCTAAGGCTGAAGCGCAGCCCGGCGTCTTCAGCCCGCCGAGCTGGAATGGGGTGTCAGCTGGAGCTCTGATGGTCCTCGCGGGGTCAGCCCGGGGTTGACCAGGGCTCGGGGAGGGTCGTCGGCTTGGCAAGGGTAGATTTCGTCACCATCACCTCCCTCCCAGCAGATCAGGAGTTGGAGAACCAGCACGGACCTTCCAAATACTAGACACCAGTTGACATCAAGGCACAGTTGACATCAAGGAGGACATTCATTCCCTCCCCCTAGGAGTCCACACCCAAGAGGTGATGAGGTTGGACGGTTGCTTGGGGAGCTTGACAGGACAAAGGCAACTGTCAGGCAGGGTCCCGGTTCCGATGAATTTGCTTTTCTGCTGGAGGAACTGGGCTGCGTTTTTACCGCTCTCGGGTTGCCTTCCTCCCTGTAGAGTTCTGAAGATGGCTGTCAGGTCGCTTAGGACTTGGCCAGATATCTGAGATGGCAGAGCAGCAGCAGAGTTCATCTACTGCACTAATTTTTCTCCCTTTTAATTTGGGGGCTTTTAGTAACAGCTGCTGAAAATGTACACTTAAATTGTGTTATACCAGAGCAAGTGAATATACCAGAGTAAGAAGGAAATTGAAGTAAATTGCAAGGAGTGAAATTTGTGTCTTTTAATACCAGGTAGATACTGACCATTTCAACTCTTGTGTGCTGAAGAATATGGCATATTCCTGTTTTACAAATGAAGAAATTGGCAGGGTGCAGTGGCTCATGCTATAACCTCAGTTTAACTTGGAGTGCCATTGACTTATGTTTGAAGAAGCCTTCTCAGAGTCCACATGAAGGGATGTTCCTTTAAGACCCTCCAAATTGATTAGAAAGCTAGTCATGCAGGAGGCAGACCCTGAAAGCAGAGTCTGGCTGTCTCTGGAATGACCTGGAAGGGACCTTGGGAGTGGAGAAACAAGTTAATGTGCATTTCAGCTAAAGCCTGCACCTGTTTTTTACAGATGAATGGCTGAATAAGTTTTTATTCTTTGTATAGTTTCTTTTTTTTTGGAGACCGAGCCTCAAGCTATTCCCCTGGGTAGAGTGCTGTGGCATTACAGCTCACAGCAACCTCCAACTCCTGGGCTCAAGTGAGTCTCCTGCCTCAGCCTCCCAAGTAGCTGGGACCACAGGCACCCGCCACAATGCCTGGCTATTTTTTTGGTTGCAGCCATCATTCTTGTTTGGCGGGCCGGGCTGGATTCGAACCCACCACCTTAGGCATAAGTGGCTGGCGCCTTAGCCACTTGAGCCACAGGCGCTGAGCCTGTATAGTTTCTTTGTACTCTTATTATATAGACTATTTGCTGCCAGTTGGCTTATTATTACTATCAAGCGTGCATGCAGAACTTAGTGTTGTTAAGAGTATATAAGCTTGCAAGAAATAAAGTTAGGTTGCTACATGCCTGAGCAAGTTGTAGCCCTCTGCTCCTCAGTACATTCTGACTGCTGATCTTATCTCTGTGACTCCAGCCAGAACTATTTCCAGCAGCATCACACCTGTAATCCTAACATTGGGAGGCTGAGGTTTGAGGATGCCTTGAGCTCAGGATTTGCCTGAGCAAGACCTGTTTCTACTAAAAATGTAAATAATTAGTTGGGTGTTCTGTCAGGTGCCTGTAGTCCCAGCTACTTGGGAGGCTGAGACAGGAGGATCACCTAAGTCCAGGAGTTTTGAGGTTGCTGTGAGTTACCATGATGCCGCTGGACTCTACCCAGGATGACAGAGACTCTCAAAAACAAACAAAAAAGAGGAAATCAACTTTGAATAAGTTTCCTAAAGCTACATAGCTGTGCTTAGGTTAGGTACTTTATCTTTGCAGTTTTTTTTTTGGCTGGGGCTGGGTTTGAACCCACCGCCTCTGGCGTATGGGGCCAGCACCCTACTCCTTTGAGCCACAGGCACTGCCCCAGGTGCTTTATCTTTAAACTTATTGCCTTTGCCACCTCAACATGGTTTTCAACTATAGTTATTTTATGTATGGCCTGTGCAGTCCATTCATTGTGCAAGTAATTACTGTGTGCCAACAGCACTGCTATAGATGCTGGAGATCTAGTGAGCTAGATACCATAGTGAACTATTCATATCCTCAGTTTATATACTTTTAGGGGAGACAATGATGAACTAAATAAAGGTATATTCCAGTTTTACAGATTGAGACTTATTTTTTTTGAGACAGAGTCTCACTTGGTCACTTTGGTAGAGTGCCATGAAGTCTTAGCTCACAGCATCCTCAAACTTTTGGGTTCAAGTGATCCACTTGCCTCAGCCTCCCAAGTAGCTGGGACTACAGGTGCCCGCCATAACACCTGGCTATTTTTTAGAGACAGGGTCTTGCTCTGGCTCAGGCTGGTCTCGAAGCTGTGAGTTTGAGCAATCCACCTGCCTTGGCCCCTCAAGTGCTGGGATTATAGGCATGAGCTACCTTGCCTGGCCTATGAGACATGCTTTTTAAAAAAAAATAATAAGCTAAGGGGATAGGGAGTGAGGGTGGGACGGAGGATCTGATAAGACAAATCTGAGTAAAGTAAGAGTATCAGAGAAAGAAAGCAAAGATTTGATTTGAGCAACTGGAAAGACAGTTGAGATTTACTGAGTTGAAACCGAGTAACACTGGATGGACCAGTTTTGGAGGCTAAGATCATGAATTCAGCTTTAGGTGTTATTAGAGACCTTGCCTCTTAGACATCCAAGTGGAGATACTGCATTTAAATCCATGAGATTAGATGAGATTGCAGGAAGAATGGGGACTGAAGACGCCATTCTTGGCAAGGGAAAACACCCCCAGAAAAGGAGAAAAACAGAAATAAGTGGAGCAAGGCAGAATAAAAATAGTTTAGCTAACTTTTAAACTAACAGTTAAAATTACCTGTCTAAGCAGCCTATAAGGGATACAGCTTGCTAATTCCCCTGCTGGTTGTATAAGCACTCTGAAGAGCAATGGCTGTAGGGGTAACGCCTGGGAAGGAACATTAACCAGGCCAACCTCTGCCCAATCAACAGTCAAAGCAAATACCCACTGTGGCCAGGGCAGAGATCAAGGGTTTATACCCTAACCATGAAGGAAAATGCCTCAGTGGAGATAAGGGGAAAATTCCTCTTTTCTACTGATTTCTTCAGAGAAGGACTGATGCCACTGCCTGCTCCACAGAGAAACTAGAGGGGTTTAACCACCCCCAAGGAATATGTGTGTAACCACAAACAGGAGGCTACCCCTACACAAGGCTCAGGTTTTAGATTTCTCAAGGCTGCCAAGACCCTTAAAGTTAATGATTATAGATGGAATAAGAACTAACATGCTTACTCCGAGAAACTGCTGACATTTTATTCTCTTCCTCAGCTTATCCCTTCAGCTAAATAAGAAAATAGCCTTCAATAAAAGCTGAGTGGAACAAAGTCAGGGCCACTCACTGGAACCCCACAAACTAGTGATAGTCCTCTGTGTCCCACCTTTGAAAATTATATTCTATGCATCCTTTGTATTTCTCACTGCTTTTAACTATTATTTCTTTCTTTTTTTTTTTTTGAGACAGAGCCTCAAGCTATCCCCCTGGGTAGAGTGCCATGGCATTACAGCTCACAGCAACCTCCAACTCCCGGGCTCAAGCGAGTCTCCTGCCTCCACCTCCCAAGCAGCTGGGACCACAGGCGCCTGCCACAACGCCCGGCTATTTTTTGGTTGCTGCCGTCATTGTTGTTTGGCGGGTCCGGGCTGGGGATTCGAACCCGCCACCTTAGGTGTACGTGGCTGGCGCCTTAGCCGGTTGAGCTATAGGCGCCGAGCCTTAACTATTATTTCTTCAGTTGATTGCCATTGGTTCCACAGGTCTTAAAGGACCCTGCCCCTAGGGGAAGGGCAGGATTCTGGCACAATAGTCCCCCAGAGGAATGGGTTTTAGATAGAAGACCAAGGACAGATCCCTAGACACTCCAATGTTTAGAATGCAATGAAATGAGGAAGAACCAGGAGGAAGATTGAAAGGTAGAGTCCAGTGTGTTATGAGGAAAACCCCAGAGCAGTCTGCCTTAGAAGACTGGTAAAGAAGATATTTTGTGGAAGAAGAAATAACTATGTCAAATATTACAGACTGATCAAATAAAATGAAGACTAGACTGAGAATAACCTGTGTGTTTATGTGTTAGAGAATAGAAATATATGTATGAAGGCTCTTTTTTTTTTTTTTTTTTTTTGAGACGAAGTCTTACTCTTGTCCAGGCTGGTGTGCCGTGGCATCATCATAGTTCACTACAACCTCAAACTCCTGGGTTCAAGTAATCCTCCTGCCATAGCCTCCCAAGTAGCTTGCACTGCAGATGTGCCACTATACCTGACTAATTTTAAATTTTTTGTAGAAATGGGGATATTGGTATGTTCAGTCTGGGCTTAAATGCCTGGCCTCAAATGAAATGATCCCCCCAAAGTCTAGGCCAGGTGTGGTAGCTTATGCCTATAATCCTAGCACTGTGGGAAGCTGAGGCACATAGATTGTTTGAGCTCAGGAGTTTGAGACTAGCCTGAGCAAGAGCAAGACACTATCTCTACTAAAAATAGGAAAAACAGCTGGGCATCATGGTATGTGCCGGTAGTCCCAGATACTAGGGAGGCTGAGGCAGGAGGATCTCTTGGCCCAAGAGTTTGAGGTTACTGTGAGCTGTGATGATGCTTGGGCACTGTAGCCAGAGTGACAGAGTGAGATTGTCTCAAACAACAAAAAAGGTGCTAGGTATATAGGCATGAGCCACCTTGTCCAGCCAATTATCTATTTATGTGTACACAAATGTATATATGTAAAAGATTTATTACAGCATTGTTTCTACTTAGAAAAAAACAAATTTCCACCAAGATGCATGCTGCTGTTATAGGGAAGGTATAAACATATAGATATGGAAGATAGCTGCTATAGGCTGAATAGTGTCCCCCCCTCTGTATATTGAAACCTTAACACCCAATGGGACTGTAATTGGAGGTGGGGCCCACCTAAGGCTCTTAGGGAGCTAATTAGATTTAGATGAAGTCAGAAGGGTAGGGCCACTAAGATGGGATTATTGTCCTTAAGAAAGAAGAAGGGAGATTAGAACTCTGCCATTTGAGGACATGGTAAGAGGGCAGCCATCTATAAGCTGGGATGAAATTGGCTGGCACCTTCATCTTGGACGTCCGGGGCTCCAGAACTATGAGAAATATATGTCTGTTGTTTAAGCCACCTGTTCAATGGTATTTTGTTTGGCAGCCCAGGCTGACTAAGACAAGATAGGCTTGTAAATGATGAAGCCATGTTATCTAATAGAATGTATAATATAATCCTATTCATCATAATTTGTCACAGGAAGCCTTTCTGGTCCCACTGCCAAAAGTTATTCCTTCATTCAGCCCCCTAATCACTGTTAAATTACCCTGTTCTATTTGCAGCACTTATCACTATCTAAAAGTATTTTATTAACTTTTATACTGGTTTGCTATCTTTCTTGTCACAGTAGAAGGTAGCTATAAAAGTTTTGCTTCTTGTTCATCTTTCTGTCCCCAGTACTAGGTTCTATAATTTTTAAAACCTTTTTTTTTTAACCAACCCCCCCCACACACAAATAGTATTCCTGTGGTGGTTTAAAAATAAGACCACAATGTCTGTGATACCACTTTTTCTTTTCTTTTTTTTTTTTTGAGACAGAGCCTCAAGCTGAGCCCCTGGGTAGAGTGCCATGGCATCACAGCTCACAGCAACCTCCAACTCCTGGGCTCAAGCAAGTCTCCTGCCTCAGCTTCCCAAGTAGCTGGGACCACAGGCGCCCGCCACAATGCCCAGCTATTTTTTGGTTGCAGCCATCATTGTTGTTTGGCGGGCCCGGGCTGGATTTGAACTCGCCACCTTAGGTGTATGTGGCTGGCGCCTTAGCCACTTGAGCCACAGGCGCCAAGCCGATACCACTTTTTCCTACAAAAGGTAGTAGCTAATCTTCCTCTTGAGTATGGGCTGGAGTTAGTGACTTACTTCTGAGTAGTGTATGGCAGAAGTGAAGATGTGTCTGTTAACCCCCAGACTCAATTCAAGCACCACTCTGAGAGGCCGAGCATCGCTGCAAAGGCATGAGGAATTTTATTCATTCAAGCTCAGAGCTTGGGCTGCCCTTTAAGAAAAAGCGGGAACAGCCCCTACAGACTATTTAGATAATTCCTTTATACCTTTCCCTCTTCCCTCCCATTAGACCATCCCACCCCATTCCCTTATTGGTAAGTAAACCATGTCTGTCCTAAACTGACAGGTACAGGGTGGTCGTGTTCAGGGTTGATTGGCTCAGGGACGAGTCTTCTTTGTCTCAGGTGAGTGAATGAGAAGGAAGGGATAAAGGTCGCAGGTGGGGCGAGTGCAGAGTAGAGTGAGGAGTGCAAAAAGGGGAGGGGGTCGCAAGTGGGGCCAGTGCAGAGTAGAGTGATGAGTGCAAAAAGGGGAGGGAGGTCAGGATGTGGGCTGAGTGCACAAGAGGGCTAGTAGGACAAAGGGGAGGGGGTCAGGATGTGGGCTGTAACACCTAGGTATGGTAAGGTCCTTGGTATGCAGCGGCCTATTGTCCTGAATAAACAACAAAAGGAGGTAGTTTGACTTGTGACTTGAGTTAATTAGTTTGGCTCCCACATTCTTAGTTTGGCTCCCACAGTGTCAAAGTGTCAATAGGTCATGACTTCCTTCTTCCTACTCTCTTGGACCATTCACTCTTGGGCAAACCCCTGCCATGTCACAAGGCTATGTCAAGCAGTGTTGTGGAAAGGCCCATGGTGAGATACTGAGGCCTACTCCTGACAGCCAGGGAGGAACTGAGGCCTTCTGCCAGGTCCCGTGAGTGAGCGACTTCAGGAGTGGTGTTTTCAGCCCCAGTCAATCCTTCAGATCACTGCATCTCCAGGCAACAGCTTGACAGCAATGTCACAAGGAGACTCTGAGGCAGATTCCTCAATAAGCCACTCTTGGATGCCTTTTAGATAACATATGTTTGTTGTCATGACCAGTAAGTTTTGGTTGTAGAAGGAGAAGATGGAACACACTGTCCTTTAGGACATATTGTTAGGCCTAGTGGGCCTAGGCTATAATGGAAAAATACCAGTTAACTCCTGGCAGGTTTCCAGACTGCAAGCTTTCAAAAAAAAAAAGAAAAAAAATAAGTCTAGTTCGCCCCCAAGATAAATCTTGCTTCTAGTTCACTCCCAGTTTCTTGCTTGACTAACTCCCTGGGAAACAGACTGGGAGGTACCAACTGTTCTTGGACTGACTTTTAAACAATACCAGGTGGGGAAAGTGCTGAAACTAAGATGTATGAGGGGAAAGTATTAAAACAAAGATGTATGTTGTATGGCTAACTAACTGCAAAGTTCTGCTTTTGTGCAATGCTTGCTTGCTACCCTACCTGAATGTACTTGGACAGCCTGCATGCCAACCAGGATGCAGACCAAGCCTTAAAAACCCGACCCCTTAAGCACTCACAGCTACTCTCAGAAACCCCATGTTGGCATACTGAGGCAGTCCAGCTGGCTCTTCAATGAAAGGACTCGTATTTAAATTTAACTTGTTTGGCAATGTGGTCTTTGTGGAACTCCTGGGTATAACATTTAGAGGCCCTACCAAGATCCTCCAGACCCTGGCACTGCTGATCCTCAGACAGCCTCCAAGAGAGGAACAGGCTATGGTCCCTCTGAGCGGAGGCGCCCCCTGGAAACATTCCAGGGCCCCTGGAGCCTGAGTCTCCCCTCAGGAGACTGGCTGACAATCACCCCTAAATTCACCTGTGAGTCCACCTTCAGAGGTAAGCCATTTAAACATCTATTTAGTGTAACTATTGTTTCATTTTTGTTGTGATTATTTGTTATTGTGGACTTTTGTGGAAATATATAATTGTTTGTTGTATTTGTTTGTTGTGAATTGTGTTGAGGGAAGGCCAAAGGGATAGGAGCCTTGGACAGGAACCCTGGGTTGCCGGGCTATTGGCCTGTCAGAGGTTCTCAAAGGCATGTGTAGGTAGAGCAACCCATTGCTAGAAACACCATAATACTGGTGGGGAGCCTTGGCCCTGTCAGAGACAGTAAGACATTACTGCCACTGAGACTTTGGCCTCAGGCCTCAGAGAATTTGGGGTGCAGAGGGCAGGTGACAAGGGACTTTGATTTCTAATCTTAAGTGTTACACCTGAAGTTAGTCCTGTAAACCTGTAAGACAGGAACCTCAGACTCCTGGGCTATTGGCCTGTCAGAAACAGGAACCCAGGGTTTGCCCGGATCTATTGGCTCTACAAATGTCAGGGGCCAGCCTGAAGGAGGGGGGCCTCTGTCCAGTCTGAAGACTGCTCTGGGAGTCTGCCCTGGAAACATCTGAGTGTGACCTATCCCTGGCTGATTTCCTCTCCTTCCATCCTTCCTTCTTGCTTTTGTTGTGGAAAACTGGGTAAGGGAGAAAAGAATCTCAGAAGAGATCAGCTTACACATTGTCCTTTTGCAAGAAACACTGAATGGGACAGGCAGTCCCTGGAGGGGCAGTTGCTGGGAAGACCTTCTGGCACATGGGGCTGCCTGGGCTGCAGGGCAGCTGTCTGCCTTCCTGCCCCTACTCAATTCTCCACTTAGAACTTTGCCTTAAGGTTGCCATCTTTCACTCTCTTAGTAGGTTGGTACATTCTCACAATTGATTTGGTTTCTGGAAAGGAGTAGGGTTTCAAACCCACGGTTGAAAGCCCTGGGTTTTCAACATAATGGGGAGGAAGAACCATAAAGCTCTGGGAGCGGAGCCTGAGGTGAAGGAGCTGAGATAGAGATGAAGGGTGAAGGAAATGGGGGGGAGGGGGCTGAGATGGGGATGAGGGGCCGAGAAAGAAATGAGGGGGGCTTGGAAGGAGGGGAGGGGGACTGAGACAGAGTGGGGTGAGGAGATGGGAAGAAGAAAGCTCAACTGTCCCTCCCCCTGTTTTGCCTGGGGCTGGCTGGAAGAACAGGGAATATATTAGAAAGTTGGGTTTTGACAATGAGAAGGACCTTGGCTTTCAGGAAGACTCTATGCTGATAATTATAGACAAGCGCTTCACAATCAGACAGAGGGGCTCAAATCCATTTGAGCAAATTGACTAACCTCCTTTGTCCATCTTCTCAGCTATATAATTTAGCTGAATAATAGTACCTATTTTATAAGATTATTGAGAGGATTAATTGTCTTTTGCAATGAATTTGATGGTCTGCCTCGCACTCTGTATGTGAATAACATAATTTACTCTTGTCCCCAAACCAAACACAAGTCATCTGAATAAAGACCCAGAGATCATTTTTAGTCTAGACTCAGCCAAGTCTATTCCTGTTCTTACCCTGAAGCCTCTGACCCTAGATAACAGATCGTAGAAGCAGGAAATTACTGGAAAAGCTCCTGACTACCTTACCTCTGATATGACCTCCTCAAATCCTCCCCAACACAGCCACTATATAGCCCTTTACAGTGTGAATCTCCTCATTAGTCTCCTGCTTTGGAGACTCTGAATGCCTCACTGTTGCCCACAGAATAAACTGAGAGCTCTTTAGTCTGGCATACAAGGCCTCCTTATGTGACCTCTCAGGATCTTTCCCGCTTCAACCCTCTCCCACCTGGGGAGTACACTGATGACACTGGCTTGTGTATACGTGTGAATTTCCTCCCAAATAACTCAATGTAGGACTGGTGTTTTTAGTACTTCTCTTGTTTTCTTTCTTTCTTTCTTTGTTTTTTTGAGACAGAGTCACTTTGTTGCCCAGGCTAGAATGCCTTCAGCCTAGTTCACAGCAACCTTAAATTCCTGGGATCAAGCCATCCTCCTGCCTCCACTTCCTGAGTAACTGGGACTACAGGTGCCTGCCACAACACCTGGATAGTTTTTCTCTTTGTGTTGTTTTATTTTGAGACAGAGTTTCACTCTTTTGCCCTGTGTAGAGTGCTGTAGGCTCATAGCTCATAGCAACCTCAAACTCCCCAGTTCAAGAGATCCTCCTGCCTCAGCCTCCCAGGTATCTGGGACTACAGGTTCCTGCCACAACACCCATCTAGTTTTTCTATTTTTAGTTGACATGGGATCTCTCTTTTGCTCAAGCTGGTCTCAAACTCCTGAGCTCAAGCAATCTACCAGCCTAGGCCTCCCAGAGTGCTAAGATTACAGGCATGAGCCAATGTACTTGGCTAATTTTTCCATTTTTAGTAGAGATGAGGTCTTGATCTTGCTCAGGCTGATCTAGAATTCCTGAGCTCAAGGGATCCTCCTGCCTCGCCTCCCAAGCTGCTAGAATTATAGGAGCCAGCCACCATGCCCAACTTGTCTTGTTAATATTTAATATTTATTTTGTGACTAGGAAAAACCTTCATGTGGTTCACAATTAAATATATATGAAAGGAATATAGTGAAAAGTCTCTCCTACTTGTATTTTATAGATATTCTATTTCCCTTCCAGGAGAGAACCAGCTAGTGTTAATAGTATTTTATGCATCTTTTAAAAAGTATATTATGTGAATATGTGTATATCCCCTCCCCCCCATTTTTTGAACCAGAATCTTGCTGTAACCCTGGGTAGAGTGCAGTGGCATCATCATAGCTCACAGCAACCTCGAACTCCTGGGTTCAAGTGATTCTCCTGCTTCAGCCTCCTCAGTAGCTGGGACTACAGGTGCTGGCCACAACATCTGGCTAATTTTTTCTTTCTTTCTTTTTCTTTTTCTTTTTTTTTTTTTTTTTTTTTTTTTTTTGAGAGACAGGGTCTTACTTTATCATCCTTGGTAGAGTGCTATGGCATCATAGCTCACAGCAACCTCCAACTTCCGGGTTTAGGCAATTCTCTTGCCTCAGCCTCCAGTGTAGCTGCGACTATAGGCACCTGCCACGATGCCTGGATATTTTTTGTCGCAGTTTGGCTGGGGCCGGGTTTGAACCTGCCACCCGCAGTATATGAGGCCAGTGCCCTACCCACTGAGCCACAGGCGCTGCCCAATTTTTCCTATTTTTAGTAGCGACCGGGTCTTGGTCTTGCTTAGGATGGTCTCCAACTCCTGGCCTCAAGCAATCCTCTTTTTGGCCTCCCAGAGTGTTAGGATTACAGTCATGAGCCACTGAACCTGGCCTTTCTTACCCCTTTGTAGAAAAATGATAGTATATTATTCATATTATCCTGCATTCTGAGTTTTTCCTTTTAGTATATCTAGGCATCCTTTCTATCTTAATATATAGTGAGTTATGTTATTCTTTTTTAACATTGCATTCATCTTTATACTTCAACATAGTAAATCATAAATATTGAATGAATGATAAATTAAATTAATGAAAACATGTCCCACCGTGCTGGTATTGGAAATTAGTTGAGCTAATTTCAACTGTTTCAACCTGTTACACATATTACACGATTTAAAAGCAAATGGAAGTGTGGGTTGTTATATTCGTTCAGATCCACTAGAGGGAGATGTGAACATGTTCTGGAAGGCTAACTCAGATTCTTTTAAGTAGAAACTGTGAACCAACCACAGCCCATGATCCTTTGCAGAATTTGAACCTTTGATCAATCTAGGGCTCTAGGGACAGTAAAGGAAGTTAAGTGCAGAGTGCACTTGCATTAGGGAGTGAGAACACAGGTAAGCATCAGCCCTATTGCTAACAGTGAGACTTACCCTGACTCAGGGATGTGCTAGTAAACCAGCTCTTTAAAAAAAAGCCCCGATGGGTGGCGCCTGTGGCTCAAAGGAGTAGGGTGCTGGCCCCATATGCTGGAGGTGGCAGGTTCAAACCCGGCCCCAGCCAAAAACTGCCAAAAAATAAGCCCTGATCTGCTGATTTGTATGTAGTATTTATGGACTTCTGTAAAGAGAAAGACAATATTCAAATGAAGTCATGTACCGAAAACCAGAGAACAGCCTAGAAGTGCTTGTGTCACTCAGTGTGTGTACTGTTTGAAAGGCAGACCTGAGCACCTCAGCTCCTCCCTGGCGGGGGAAATCTGTAGTGTGACTGCTCCACTGGTTTATCTACTGAACTGTGGATTCCTTCCATATTTAATAGTCAGCTCTTGAGCCCCTGTGGGCTGTTTCTGCAGCCAATGAGCCTTGTTGAGTCTGTTATTTCTCCTATAAGGTGGGGATGATAGATCTGCCCCTCATTCACGTTCTCGTGCATAGTGGACACATAAGTACTATGAACACTGTAATGTTCCCCAAACTTCCCTGGTCATGAAATCATCCAATGTGGAAAATAGACATTTCCAGGATGTGCCCCAAAGCACCTGGTTTAGAACCTTGTGGGAGGCACCTGGGAATCAGGGTTTTATTTATTTATTTATTTAGAGACAGCCTCAAGCTATCCCCCTGGGTAGAGTGCTGTGGCATCACAGCTCACAGCAACCTCCAACTCCTGGGCTCAAGTGAGTCTCCTGCCTCCACCTCCCA
>NW_003852510.1:6169996-6174685 GCF_000181295.1 Otolemur garnettii
ATTTGGTGGGCCCAGGCTGGATTCGAACCCGCCACCTGAGGTGTATGTGGCTGGCGCCTTAGCCACTTGAGCCATAGGCACCGAACCTGAATCAGGGTTTTAAATAATTGACCCACATAACTCTTATAATCCAAGGATGTGGGGAAACACTGCTCTAAATTATTTTACAAGCTGGGCGAGGTAGTTCATCGGAGGCTGAGGCGGGTGGATCCTTTGAGTTCAGGAGTTCCAGATGAGCCTGAGCAAGAGTAAGATCCCCATCTCTTCCAAAAATAGAAAAAACTAGCTGGGCATTGTGGTTGGTACCTTTAGTTCCAGCTACTCGGGAGGCTGAGGCAGGAGGATTGCTTGACCCCAAGAGTTTGAGGTTGCTGTGAGCTAGGCTGACACCATAGCACTCTACCCAGAGCAACAGAGAGAGCAGCCTGACCCCACCCCTTTGTGTGTGTGGAGACAGAATCTCACTCTGAAGCCTTGACTAGAGTGCTGTGGCATCATAGCTCACAGCAACCTTAAGTTCTTGAGCTCAAGTGATCCTCTTGCCTCAATTCTTCTATTTTTAGTAGAGATGGGGTTTCATTCTCGCTCATTCTGGTCTTCAACTCCCTCAAAATAGGTAAATAAAATTAAAAATACATATAAATAAATTATTCATATAATCCGGTCAGACGTCAGTGGGAGATGTATTCAGAATTCTAGGACTCTCTCCAGGCAAGGCATATAATCCCTCTGCTGACAGAACCAAAATCTCTATCACAGGCAAACCTCCTTCTTGCCTTCTCTTAGGCCAAAGCTTTCTAGTAGTGCTCAAGCACAGTAGAGAATTTACAAGGTGTCAGGTGCATTACAATTTAGCATTTATTTTCCTCCTCATAACAATCCTGTGGACCAGATTCGTGTGCTAGCCTCACTTTGCAGAGAAAATCAATGAGGTCAGGAAAATGTCCAGGGGCTCTTGATTGAAACCCACCCCGAGCCTGACTCCCAGCCTGGGTCTCATCCACGCTGTGAGTGACCCTGACCTGTCTGCACTGGCCCTGGTGTTCTCCATCCTGTCTGTAGAAGTCCTAGGTGTGCTCTTCCTCACCACAAGGTTAGTTTGGTGCAAATTGAGGTAGTTTCTAGTCTGTAAGTGCTGGGAATGCAGCTTCTGGAGCACTGGAGTGGAAGGACTCCAGGGGAAGGATGCAGGGCTGGGCCTACACCCTTGTGGAATTCAGATGGCAGCACAGGGGAGGTCATGCCCTCAAGTGAGCTCTGGGAATTGTCTTTCTAAGAGGAACACAAACACTCAAGAAAGTTATATACGACTTGAGTACGCAGCCAGGTACTTTGGGGGCACATCCTGGAAATGTCTATTTTCCACTGGATGATTTTATGACCAGGGAAGTTTGGGCAACATTACAGTGTTCATAGTACTTATGTGTCCACTATGTAAGAGAATGTGGATAAGGGGCAGATCTATCATCCCCACCTTAAGAAGTAACTCATCTGAAAGTGCATAAAATTCCTGATTGCTACCGTTCATTTTTCATTCCACTCATCATTTGTAACAGGAGTTTTAGGTCACTTCTTATGCATTTGTCTTCTCCCCTCAACTCGAGTACTCAGTCTTAGGGAGAAGGGCCGTGTAAAGAGAATGAGGGGCTTTAGAGTGAAATGAATCTGGTTCAAACCCGCTGCCCTTTACTAGCTATGTGATACTGGGCAAGTTACTTAATCTCTGTGTATCTTCTCATTTGTAAAATGAAAGAAACATAAATAATGCCTCCATCGGACTGTTTTGACCGTTAAGTGAAATAGTGCAGGTAAAGGGATTATAAGCAACCGCTAAATGAATGGGACCTGTACCCCCCTCCTCCTCCTTTGACAGCAGACACCCTCATGTGTCCTTGTGTCTCAAGTAGACAAAGCATTACTGGTTTTTAGCATGAAGGGAGCATTCTCACAAAGAGACAAACGCATGAGGCCAAGGAACAGTCTCAAAGTAGAATGTTTTATGAAATAATAAAAAATAGTTGAGTGCTAGATAAATTTTAAGGTGACAATAAGTAAAGAAGCTGTCAAGAATTTTCTCCCTTAGGCTGGGCGCAGTGGCTCATGCCTGTAATCTTAACACTCTCGGAGGCTGAGGTGGGTGGATCACTTGCACCAGGGAGTTCAAGACCAGAATGAGCAAGAATGAGACCCCACCTCTACTAAAAATAGAAGAATTGAGGCAAGAGGATCACTTGAGCTCAAGAACTTAAGGTTGCTGTGAGCTATGATGCCACAGCACTCTAGTTAAGGCTTCAGAGTGAGATTCGGTCTCCACACACACAAAAAAGTTTTCTCCCTTGAATGGTATTTTAGATTGAGATGGGGACTGGGAGGGTAAAGATAAGTTGGGAAGGAAGGGGTGGGGTCAGGCTGCTATGGGATACTAGCAGTGGCCATGCGGTGGACATTCTGGGACCCCCGTGCTAGGAATTCAGGAACCAACTCTCCCATCATGAGGCAGGTATGGCTCTGTATAGGAATCAGGAACCTGTGTTGTATTCCTCTAGGTATAAATCTGGAGAACTCACTCCAGTTTTCTTATCTGCAAATTGAAATAAAATCCAGCTCACTGGGCTGGTGTGAAAATATAGCTTAGTGTGGCCATGCAAGTGCTCTGTTAATTAAAAGCCAGTGTCAGATCAGAGGGACAGTTCTCTTAGTAAGCAGTTGCTGGTAGAATATGCGGAAACAGGCCGTGGAGCACCTGCCTTGAACGTGAGCAGAAACATCGGCACAGGTTAGTGAAATTGCCCAGATAGATAGAAAAATAAAATGTGGAGATATAAAAAGAAGAGAACCAAAGTGAGGGGAGAGAATGCAGGGAGCCCAGCACATCAGACAGCACTGGTGATCTCTGTATGAACTGCCTGGAGAAGTTCATTTTCTGGTTGTAATTCCTAGCAAAGAGGAAGAGAGGATAATGGAGAAGAGGATTCCTTTCTCTGGCGAGGCTGATTTGATTAAGCAGTGACATGTGAAGGAAGCACCTACCATGCCCAAAAGATCAGGTCTGTGTTTTTACAGAAGCCACATATGCACCACTCAAGTTGGCTAATGTGAGTCTAATGGACAACAGCTGGCATTTCTAGTGACTTCTTTAACATGGACAAAGAAATTCAAAATCTTAAATTCATGTACAAGAAGAAGTAGAAAAACTTCAGTCAATTTAAAAATATATATTAAATTCTGTGGAATCAAATAGTTTATTAGAATCTGTGATCTCTTACGCCATCTCTGTCTCTCCCACATCTTTTTGACCTCATTTTTGGGATTATTACACTGTCTGACTTGTTATTAATATTATCTTTTTTTCTATATAGCCCATCAGGATCAGGAAGAAAATTAATATTATCTTATTCTGAGACAGAAAACGCAAGGAAACTACTTCACAATCGTATTTGAGTCATTTGTGAAATTGCATATTATAATTTGTCACCATTTCTAACAGTTCTTTAACATTTTTTTCTTTCTCAATTGGATATTCACATTCATGTCAATGACCTCCTAAGGCTGATTTCTTTTCTAGCTCAAGAGAGAATTGCTTCCATCAGAACTGGGGGTAAGGACAGAAAAATATATTCTTTGTATTTGGTTTCACATGGATAGAAAATTAGAAACTCAAGGTATGGAAGAGATTTTTGTAGCCTTTAGGTACCCTCAAGTAGCAGTAGATAGGATAAAAAGTTATTTTTCCTGTTTGTTTATAAATATCAAAGACCAAATATCAAAACTGAGACAAAGGGGGGGCAACTTATAAGGATTGGCTGCAGATCGATGCTGGTTGGCCAGGTGGTTCATTTAAACTGAGGTCAGAGTAACCTAGTCCTGTGGTCTGGGTGCCCAGGTATCCAGTTAGGTCTACCTTGCTGCTTATGCCATTGGTTACCTTTCTGTGGGCTCCTGTCAAACACAGGTGAGTCAATAAGAAGTTATGTAAATATGATCACAGCTGGTCATGCCTGGGCAATAACTTTTCAGAACTTCATTAAAAAATATTTGGGCTCCATAGGACAGATTTGCTTTGGTTATATAACAAATAATAAAAGCATCAGAAGGTAACGGGAGAAGGCTTGGCATTAGCAGGTAGGTAGACAAAATTGGGCTGGAACTTTCATACACGCGCAAGATGACTTTACAAAAGAAATGTTATCTTGCTGAGTCTCAGTTTCCTCATCTGTAAAACAGGGACAGATCTAGGGAATTTATGAGAATTAAATGGAATAAAAATGGACCAACCTAAGCAAGCCTGACTACTATGATGTCTGGGCTAGAAAGATGCTCAATAGATACCAAGTTCATTTTCATTTCCACCAAAGACATGATCCTAAAAAGCTCTAAACAACTCAAAAACAACTTTTTAAAATTTTAGTTTCATTTTTTATTTCAAAAACTGTAGGGGGTACAAGTGTTTCTTGTAACATGGATGAACTGTATCATGTTGAAGTCAGGGTTTTTAGTGTGTCTGTCACCAGAAGAGTGTACATTGTACTTGATAGGTAAGTATTTATTTATTTATTTATTTTGAGACAGAGTTTCACTATGTCACCCTTGGTAGAGTGCTATGGCGTCACAGCTCACAGCAACCTCAAACTCTTGGGCTTAAGCAATTCTCTTGCCTCAGCCTCCCAAGTAGCTAGGACAACAGGTGCC
>NW_003852510.1:6175538-6195795 GCF_000181295.1 Otolemur garnettii
ATCCTTTTGGCCCCAGGCTCAGAGAAGAAAATGCAGCCCTGCAAAGGCAACCTTTGGCATGACACCCTTCTAGTCATCTGTAGGCTTCTTTCCTCCCTTCCACTTTTTTATATCAGCTTTTGCTTTTTTACCCTCTGATCTTTCCAAGGTGAAGCCTTCAGCAAGTATTTGTTAAATGCCTAGATTGCACTAGGCGGATGCTATGGGACTGAGGGGGCTACTAGGGGCATGAGGTGTGCACTGACCAATCACACAGCCATGTTGACAGGTGAGAGGGATGGGCTGATATGCTCTTCATGTTATTCAGGCTCTCAGCTTTGGGACAGGTAAGACTTCACTAAGCAGGAAAAGGGTGGGGTGAGAAGGTGAGGAACACCTTGACAGAGAGCCTGTCCAACTCGCTGGACTTCCTTCGCTTTCCCGGGAGGTGTCTAGCTCATCCTGCAAACTTATCCTGTTAGTGTAATAATAAATACAGCAATTACCCATCACATATAAAATGACTGAATTTTAAGAATGCAATACTTCATCTCCAAAAGATGACTTAATGATGAGGCTTTTGGTCACTGTTGTAGGCTATTTGTGATGACATACCAGATGGGTGCTTCCTTAGGCAGGCCATGGGTGAGGTAGAAATGAGACTGGGACCCTGATGAGGACAGGGACAGTCGTCCACATGAGGTTCAGGGTGTCTTTGGTCTAGCCGTTTGTATTAACTATCTCAAGCATCTTTTCCTAGTTTTGATCAGGTTCATGTTCCAGTAATTGGAATAATCACCCTCTCCACTCTGCATTAAACCAGGCAAAGTTTCCATCCTTGGGAACCATTATCTTTTTTGATGAACAGGGTGAGTCAGAAGGAAATTTACTTACTCCCACTCATTTTCTCTGCTTATTATTTCATGCAGTAGGTTTTCTTGTATGATAAATAGCTTCTGTGGGTGTTTGAGGGTCTCTAACAAGAGAACATGCTGTCCCTTTCAGTAGACTGCCTTCTGAACAACACATCACAGCATACGCAGAGCTTTGCTTCCTAGAGTGAGAAGCTTACCTCACAGAAGTGCGTCTGCCAGTGGTGCCAAGGTCTGCGGAGACCAGGCATTGAAACCATCTTCATTTCTGATTTTCTGATTGATTGTAGTGGGGCGGGGAGAGGAAGTGACCAGGACCTTGACTTTTTCCTGGATTTGACTTTTCAGCCATTTCTCAGGCCATGTGACCTTAAGTAGTCACCTCATCTTCCTAAACATTCATATTCTAAACCATAAAATGTGAAAAATTGGTAGAATTTATCTCATAGGCCTGTGTATAAAATATAGTGAGGGATGGTTAAATGTCTAGTTAAATCTCTAATAAGTGGTAGCTGTCTATGAAGCCACTGTGATCCTGGGTTCCTTTCTTAATATGTGCTCCAGGCAGCAAATATAAGCTCTGTGAGCCTCAATTTCCTCATCAGAAAAGTGGGGTCAATATCACTTAGCTCACAGAGCTGGGGTGAAGATTAAATGAGATGCTGGACAAGGGCTTAGCATGTGTGGCAGGATGTAGATACTTGATAGATGTCTGTTTTCTCCACCCTCACACCATCTTTGTCTGCCTGTCTGCTCATAACTAAAATGTTTTCATGATGGTTTCCATTAACAAGCAAATTCACCATCAGCTGGGTGCCTGTACTCAGTGGGTAGGGCGCTGGTCACATGCACCAGGGATGGTGGGTTTGAACCTGGCCTGGGCTTGCTAAACAAACAACAACAACAAAAAAAATAGCTGGGCGTTGTGGTGGGCAACTGTAGTCCCAGCTAGTAGGAAGGCTGAGGCAAGAGAATTGCTTGAGCCCAAGAGTTTGAGGTTGCTGTGAGCTGTGATATCACAGCACTCCACAGAGGGTGACAAAGTGAGACTGTTTCAAACAAACAAACAAACATAAAACAAGCAAATCCACCACATGGAGCTGATAGTTGGTTTTTTTTTTTTTAGACAGAGCCTCAAGCTGTCCCCCTGGGTAGAGTGCTATGGCATCCCAACTCACAGCAACCTCCAACTCCTAGGCTCAAGCAAGTCTTCTGCCTCCACCTCCCAAGTATCTGGGACCACAGGCGCCCGCCACAACACCTGGCTATTTTTTGGTTGCAGCTGGCATTGTTATTTGGCAGGCCCGGGCTGGATTCGAACCTGCCACCTTAGGTGTATGTAGCTGGCACCTTAGCCACTTGAGCCACAGGTGCCGAGCCGGAGCTGATTGTTTTAAGCATCACTTAAAATTTTCCCTTTAAAATACCTCAACAAATTAAATTAGACCTACCATTTCATTCAGAAATTCCACTATGAGGTATTTATCCAAAGGAAAAAAAAAGTCATTTTATTATAAAGACATTTGCACTCAAATGTTTATAGCAGCACAATTCACAATTGCAAAAATGTGGAAAAAACTCAAGTGCTCATCAATACATGAATGGATTAATAAAATGTGGTCTATGTAATCTATGGCGTACTACTCAGCCGTAAAAAACAATGATCTAGTATCTTTTGTAACAACTCTCAAGGTACTGAAGACCATTCTTCTAAGTGAAGTATCACAAGAATGGAAAAACGAACACCAGCTGTACTCAGTGCTAAGCTGGAACTAGTCAATCAACACTTAGGTACATGCATGGAGGGAAAACTCACCAGGAATCAAGGGGGAGGAGAGGGTTGGATTAACTCACACCTGCCCAGTGCAATGCACACATTCTAGGTAAAAGGCACACTTATAACTTAGACCTGAAATGTACAAAAGCAAATTATGTAACCAAAATGTGTGTACCCCTGTAAAATATTCTCAAACTTAAAAATTCAAAATAAAATAAATAAAATTTTTGACTGAGAGTGGGAAGGAGGAAGGAACACTTGGATACTGTGGAGACACCCAGGAGAGGAAAGAGGGAAGCTGAGCCAGGTAAAGAGAAGCATCTTGGTGATCAGACGTCCCGCTTTTTAACAATTTGTCCCATGTCCTGCAGCATTTTAAAAAAGTCCCAATTTTTGGAAAAGATGCACGACAAGCTAGGGAATGGCGAGAGAACGGGAAGGGAATATACGATTTTCGGCTGCCATGTGGCTATTTCACCAGGATATGAGTTTATATTATTTTTGTTAACTTTATATAATGTTAAACTTTAATAATAACAAATAATTGTTGAGAACTGATTATCAAGAACTGCTTGTCAAAATTCGCATTGTCGATCAGTTGTTAGAATTCGACCACCATTGTTTGGACTTAATGAACAATGGCATTTTTTGGCATTGGCAACGACAAAAATATTTTGTAATTGTCTCTCAGACGATACGCATCATACTGCATGCTAGGGCTAGTTAAACAAGTGATGTCAACAAATCAGATATTCAGATAATTTAGTAAGTAATTTATTTATTTATTTCATGAATTTAGCAGCCAGTACTTGTTTATATTCTATAGTGGCAGCAAAAAGTCTAGTGCCAGCCTTGAAAGTGATACAACTTATGAGGTATCATTATTAAAAAAATATATTGATAAGGAAAAGGTTAAATCTTGGGCATCAGCAAAAATCACAATAGAGAACAAATGGTTAGAAATATTTCATCATTTTGAAACAAACCATGTTCCATACAATAATGCACTAAAAACTGTGGGATACCTGGTGTCCCTACCAGGAACTAATGCTGCGACTGAAGGCATTTTTTTCTAAGGTAAATAAAGTGTGGACATCAGAAAAATCACAATTAAGTGTTGAGACTTTGAAAGCCATTTTATGTGTGAAATATAATTTAACAAATTCTTGTGAAAATTTTCATGACTTAAACGACAGCAATCTACTAAAAAAATTCACTAAAAAAAAAATTTCACTCAAATGAGGAATATGCCAAAGCATAAAATATATAATTTTTTAATGTATTATATTTGTAAATTGTACTTACGTTGAAATTTGAAAAATATATTACAATACTATTTTTGCGTTCTATGAAAATTTTTGTTGCTCCATATAGACCACATTTTTAATTAAGAACCTCCCACCCCGGTCAATGGTGTCCCACTTTACCAATGTTAAAATCTGGTCACCTTAATCTTGAAGCATCCTGTTTGCCTCAGTTCTTCCCCAGGTGGATTTCACCACTACTCATAGTCTGCTGTCAAACTGACTTCTCTGCCTCAAGGCTCAGGAAACTGCCTTACAAGGAGAAATCAGACTCAGTCTTAGGGGAAAGTGGACTTGAGTGGGCCAGTAGAAACTTAAAACCACCATTTGTAGTTTATGAAATTGGTGCTTCTCCTGTACTTGAAGCCTGTCTTCACTACCCATGGACTTCACCCTTATAATCCCAGAGTGCACTAAGTCCCTACATGCTACTTTTGAGACAGTCTCCCTCTGCTGCCCAGGCTTGAGGGCACTGGCCTCACCAGAGCTCACTGCAACCTCAAACTCTGAGCTGAAGTGTTACTCCTGCCTCAGCCTGCAGTAGTTGGGAGTGCAGGTATGCACTACTAGTTTTCTATTTTTAGTTGAGATGGAGGGTCTCACTCTTGCTTAGGCTGATCTGGAACTCCTGAGCTCAGGGGATCCTCCGGCCTTGGCCTCCCAGAGTGCTAGGATTACAGGCGAGAACCACCATGTCGGCCTCCTGGGCTACTTTTGGCTAAATCCCAAACAGCAGTGGCCGGCACTGCCCAAGGTTCCCTCCAAGGGCCTGCTTCGTTTTCCTCTATTAGCGATCCAGGTCAGGATCCGTCAAAAGCCGTGTCTCATAAATGCCATGTGAGTGATGGTTTGATGATTAATTAGGCAAGAGTGTGACACGGGGCCTCAACGGCCTGTGGTACATTTGTTACAATTTTCACCAACAGTAGCTGCCTTAAAGTCACTTCTCAATGACTGTCGTATGCCTCCAGTCTTCACTGGGTGCTGGACCAGGGGCTACACCTGGGTAGGTCAGCAGGGCGGCCACCCCACCAGCGAGCACAGATTTCCCCGGCACTACTCCCAGGAGATGAGTTTGAGGAGTACCTGGGGGTTTTGACCTAACCCCAAAGGTCTTTCCTGCCAGCCCTCCACCTCCAGCCCTTTGCCTCTCCTGGGGCACCGGGTTAGGCATCCAGAGCCGCTCCAATTTTACCACTAGACTCTCAGAGTTAGAATTCTGTATTTAATGACACCCACGTGGGGCAGGTTCTAGGGGCAGGCGCTTCCAAGTGTGGTCCCCAGATCCGCACGGTCAGTGTCACCATCACCTGGGACCTGGCTGGAAATGCACATTCTCAGGCCTTTCTGTGACCTCCTAAACCTGGGACCGCGGGTTGGGGGAAGTGTCCCCTGCGCTTTCGCTACCCCGTGGGTGGCAGTGAGGCGGCTGGCGAGCGCGAGGCACCTCGCGGGGTCCCCCCGGGATCGCCCGCTCCGTGGTCACGTGGGCTCGAGACCTGCTCCCCCACCGTGTCCCGGTCTTCGAAAGGAAGAGGAGGCTGCGCGTTAGGCGCGTGTGCGTTTGCAGTCCCCTCAGAGCTGGCGGTGCAGACCCCCCGCCTCCCGAACTGGAGGGCGGGCGGGGACGGCCACGCGTGGCTGGCGACCGAGTCCCGGCGGCGCGGGGACCATCGGGGAAGGCGCGATGCGGGGGCCGCGCGGCCGTGCGCTCGCGGTGAGGAGGGGCCCCTGCGCCCGGGGGTCTGACTTCATTGTCTCATCTTGCGTTTGAAACCCTGGTCTGAGAAACCAGAAATATCGAGGAACAGGAAAAGACACGCGCGCACACACGCACACTCAGGCTCACACACGCGCACGGAAAAAAGAAAACCTCAACACCAATCGTCTCAAAAACTCCTGAAAACAGACAATTCCTGCTCTGATAACCTGCCTTCCTTCAAGACCCTGGTAGGTTAACTTAGCCTGTGCTGCGAGCTCTGGGTTGACTGTGCTGAGAATGTCTTTTACAAATTGCTGTGGGGTCCTTTCTGCACCTGCCCTCTGTGGGTGAACGAGAGTGGGGCTGAGGGGGCTTGGGAAGACGTCCATGTCCCAGGCAGAAGACTGGGGCCGTGAGATGGACTGACTGGATGCCCAGGTCACATCCGAAAGCTGAGCGACTTCTTTCCTGGGGGGCACGAAGCTGGGACACCTCTGGTCTCCCTTACGGCACAAGAGTCCTGCGCTGCGCTCTTCACCCTGGGTATCTATCAATGGTGCCTCATTCTTACTGGAAAAATGAAATTGAGTCAAGTGAGTATTCTTTTTGTGAAAAACAAAACTTCATATTGCAGTAGACTTCTATATGTATTTGGGGGCAAAAAGGTTGATTCAATTTTGCTTTTTATAAAGCATGTTTGTGGTATATAGCACTTCGGAGGAAAGATTTTATTTTATTTTGTCATATTTCTGGTATTTACCTGGGCATCCCATCAGGAACTTTTACTCTAAATTTCTAAACTCACAGTGGCTGTTTTCCTTTGTGTGTGGGGGAAGACATTTGTTATTTAAAAAGTGAACATATGGAAGGAAGGATTTTTACTGTGTTATAAAAAAGAAATCTACTGTGATTATGAAAAGGACGTGATATACGTCTTTGACCCTTATTTTTTCTAAAGAAACCTGTATGTTTCTAAGTAGGTGGTACAAGAGGGGACTGGAAAGCTCTCTTAATAGGTGTGAGAGCATAAATCTTGGAGTTCCATTTGACGTTCAAGCGTTTTTGAGGTGGATTTCTGAAACATTCTTATTTCAAAAGCAGTCTCTTGTAACACATCTTGCCCAAGATATATAAATGAGTCTCTGAAATCAATTAAAAATACATTTAATATACATTTCAGAATGGTTCTGATGGACGTGAATGAATCTAATCACCTTTTACATTTCTCAAAATTTATTTGCAATACAGAAAGGGTAAAATTTAGTAGGAAATTCAACCCATAAAAATGGAATTAATGTTTAATAGATATTGATTTTTAAAGAACAAGACACTACAATTTCCTATAAATGTGTATCTAACATGTAATTGTTCAAAATATATCTTGTGATAATTTTAGTTGATGTTTTAAGTCACTCTGTGGAATATACATAAATATAAGGAAATAATTATATAAAATACTAAAGGCTGAATTTGAATCATTTACTGGGAAGTTGTTGATAATAGATCTAGAACTTTTGAGAACTGCATGCTAATATGTTGGATTTCATAATTTGGTGTCTAGTACATTGTTTATATATAATGGGATTTTTAAAAAAATCGTGTTTACTGCAGTGTAATTTATACCAGCAAAATATAGCCTCTTTGGGTGCACCACTCTTTGAATTCTATCAGATGCACACAGTCACACAACCAGCACCACAATCAAGACAGAACAAGTTCCATCCCCCTGGAAGCCTACTTTGTCCCACTTTGTAGTCAACCTGCTCCACTTACCCTCCAACCCCTGAAAATTGCTGTTTACTGGGGAGGCCAGATAGTTTTGCTCTTCAGCATGTTTTTACTTAGAAATAATTACCTCCCTTCACTTTTCTGGAAAGAAAAACCTCAGTTTTCCCCTTTTGTATAGGATGAGTCAGGTTGTGGTATTTTTGTTTTAATCCTATATACTTTGGTAAAAATTGAGGCAAAAACAAAGCTGTTTGCAAACAGGAAAACTAGAGACTTGGACTAAGTGTTAAAGTCATTTCGGGCTAATAGATTTGGTTTTTAGCAGATATAGATTCCCTTATGATTTAAGCGTTTGGTTATGAAGAGGTATCATTGGTTATCCTGAACTGAAATAAAAAAGACCATTACAAATTGTTACTTATGTAATATTCATAGAGTATAATATGCCTTTATAATCTTAGCATTTAACTATTAATAAAACTATTCTTATTATACTTGGGATTAAGAAAGCTACCTAAAATCACACATTATTATTAAATAGGTGCAAAGGAGGGATTGAAAATGACAATGTGAGGGTATTTAAAATATACACTGACTGTGATTAATTGCTTAAGTTAAAATACTTCATGGGAACTAAGATCTGTGCCTAACTTATTTATAGATGTCAGGATTTTTTAATTTCTGTGCTCATGTTTTGAATAGGTTTTCCTGTAGGATGCAGGTGCAAAATCTTTTGTAGAATAATATATTTTACTATGTAATATTAAATACACTATTCAGTTCAGTAAACAGCCTGTCATTGGTGGGCACTGCTAGTAAGGATATTTAAGACTGATGTCTTTTTCATTTTTGCTTTGACAAACAAGAGCCTGTATTTTTAAATACCCAATTTGCAGAGAACTTGCATAGAACTACAGTGATAGCAACTAGGATATGCAGAATGTCAGGTACATGAGGAACCAGCAAACAGGATAGTTGGCATTCTGAGCTGGAACTGTTATAGATCTTGAACATTAATTGATGAGCAGTGAATCTTTATGTGGATTTACACTTGAGAGAGGGAAAGGGGAGTTAGGGTCACCTGGAAAGATAGATTATACTAGATTTGTATAGGTTTCCTGAAAACAGGACTGCAACATTTTGTTGGTAAGTTGTTTTATGTCGTTTTGTGTTATATTGTTAAAAACAGGACAGGAAGGAGAGCTGAGTGTATTCAGCCTAACTTCTTGACTGGCATGTTGTCTTGAATCTCTTCAGCCAGAATTTTCCTTACTCCTGCCCCCAATGAGTATTTGAATATAGTCTGGTTTCCTGAGAGTAGAACATCTTCTGTGTCTGTCATTGGTATCAGGAAGAAGCAGAAACTTGAGAGAGCAGACACACAACAAGATGGGTGGACTCTTGGCTTTGGAGCAGGGGTTCTCAACCTTCCTAATGCTGTGGTCCTTTAATACAGTTCCTGTAGGTCGTGACCCACAGGTTGAGAACTGCTGCTTTAGAGTATGATAAACCTGGAGATGAGGCTTTGTCCTCTTCTTCCATTCAAGCTTTTAAGATTCTATTTCTTATCCAACTAGATAACCTCTAATAGGCTACTAGGAGAATTTGCCTTTTCTCATTTTGGAAGATACATGCAGGTATTCTTAAGAATTGCATGTAAATCAATTATTATTATTGTTATTTTTGTATGTGTGTGACAGAGTCTCACCTTGTCATCCTATAGTGCCATGGGATCATCATAGCTCACAGCAACCTCAAACTCCTGGGCTCAAGTGATCCTCTTGTAATGATCACTTCTATGGTGATTTTGGAATGTTTTTTTTTCTTTGTACCTAATTAATGTTAAATTGCTTGAACATCTTAATATTTTTCTTCGGAAAAGATATGTTTAAAGGTAAAAATTGCCAAATAGCTACTTGGGCACATTAAGGATGCTTGTTGGTTAAGGAATTTTTTTTTTTAACCATTTCCATGAAATTCCTTCCAGTGGATGAGTGTGAGTGTGAATTTATGACATCCATGGGGTATTTGAGTAAGGTAACCAGACGTCCCGCCAACTGATTTTAAACAATTTGTCCTATGTCCTGTGGTGTTTTAAAAAAGTCCCAATTTTTGGAAGAAGGCACAACAATCTAGGGAAGGGCGGGACAACGGGAAGGGAATATACAGTTTTTCGGCTGCTGAAAAGGTTAATGTAACTCCATTTGGGAATGAAGAGGTTAATGTAATTTCATTTGGGAATGAAAGGCTAATGTAAACCCCCTACTCCCCTCCTGGGCAAGGTCGCCCAGGTGGACCAGCACCCTACTCCTTTGAGCCACAGGCACCGCCCTATACATAATTTTTTTTAATGTATTATATTTGTAAATTGTACTTATGTTGAAATTAAAAAAATTACAATACTATTTTTGCATTCTATGAAAATTTTTGTTGCTCCATATAGACCAAATTTTTCATCAAGAACACACCCCTCCTCTGCCCCACCCCTGCCCCACCCCCGCCCCACCCCCGATTAATGGTGTCCCGCTTTACCAAAGTTAAAATCTGGTCACCTTATGTTTGAGTGGTATGCTTGGGGAAGTGTGATGGGCAGGTGGAAACAGAATAGAAATGAGCTGTCAAAGTCTCCCAAGTCTGAGGCCTTGGGACTGTAGCATCAGAAGTATGTGGTATTTTGTCCACACACACAGTAGTGACAGGCTACCAGCACCCCAGTCCAGCTTCTGTTGGACAGAATTTGAGAATTTGGACAGTCAGGAGGCAAAAATATTCAGGGTACCTATAAAGACATTTAACTTAAATTGTCTAGAAATTCTGGCTACACATAAGTGTATCCAGTGGCCTGCCAGTAGACTGGCCTCATTCCTTCAGATGTGCTGTCGTTGCTACAGAATGCCTTCACCGGCATTGTTTTATTTCCTCCTCAGTGGAGGAGGAGGATGTGGAAGCTCAGAGAGTGTGTGATTTGCCTAAGGTCACCTGGCTTTCAGGTAGACCTGGGACCAGGTCACTGTGCTCTATCTACTGGGCCAGAATATACATAATGGGCTTGTTGGTGGCTGACTTCTTATTTTTTAGATTTATAGGTGCTTTGATAATATCAATACTTCCTTTGGAGACAGAGTCTCACAGTGTTGCCCAGGCTGGAGGACAGTGGCCCAATCATAGCTCACTGCATCCTCGAACTCCTGGGCCCAAGCAGTCCTCCTGCCTCAGTCTTCCAAGTAAGTAGAACTACAAGCACCCACCACCATGACCGACTAATTTTTAAGTTTTTTGTAGAGACAAAGTCTTAGTATGTTGCTCAGGCTGATCTTGAACTTCAGGCCTCAAGTGATTCTTCCACCTTGGTCTCCCAAAGTGCTAAGATTATGAGCATGAGCCACTGTGCCCAGCTATCAGTCTAGTCTTTTTAGACTATCTTCCTATAATTTCTAGCATTAATCTTTTTCATTTACATAGAATCACCTTCAGTATTTGTTTTAAAAACTTACTTCTTTTTCACTTTACAGTGAAAGCAGTGTTCCCCAGCCAGTATGTTAGAACACTGTATACAATCCCACATATACAAAAAGATTTCTAGCTGAACCCAGACAAGACCTGAGAGGGCCCAACACAGCTGTGTGGTGGGGGGGAGTAGGAGAGAGGTGGGCAAGGGCTGTTTACCACAGAAGGTATGGACCAACTATTTTAGCTTATGGTGACTAATTAAAGAAAATTGTCATGCCAAGAAATGAGTAATTCTTAGAATCAGGATGTCCGGGTACCTATTCTTTTGTTGGCCAGCTGAAATTCCATGCCAGGACCAATAGTTAAACTCTTGACAGACTATTTTTCCCTGTTGTACCAGACATTGTAGTGACCAAGGCCATGTTTGGATGTTCAAACGATGTTTTGGGAAAATCCTGCTCCTACAGTGTTGAAGAAATTTGCTCTTTAGGTATGCTTTCCTTCAACCAATTTGTATCTCTGTATCTAGAGTAGGACTATTCAAATAACCAGAAAGGGTTTTTTAATTCACTTTCATAGACCTCTGGTGGATTTGTTACATGTTCTGTCTCCAAGAATTACTACAATGGTTTAAGTTCATCTTCCTTTGTGTGGCTTTGCTTAAGCAGAAAAACTCTTTGCATTGTCTACCAATTTACTAAATATCCGTGATGCCGGTGTAAAATGCCACATGAATCCGGGTACATGGAACAGATATCCAACCAAAAAGCAAAAAGTTAATTATTGTCCTCTTGGGGATGGATGGAAATTCTAGAGAAGCTGCTTGGGGATATATTGATGATGTGAGGTCTGTGTTTTTAAGTGGTGTTGCCGCGGCCACCTGATTGATTGCCTGGGTGCATCCTGGCATTTGCCATTTGGTGGGCCAAGAATGAACATTTCAGTTGTAGGTGAAAATGAGTGAAGCGATTGATTCTCTGCCCTGAGAGAGATGTCATATTCATTTTATATTGTATGTTTGCTAGATACTGGGAAGTGTTACTTTTAAGTTCATGAATTTCTGTGCAACTCTTCATTACTTTGTGTCAGGAACAGTTTTATGTTTTTAAGATGAAAAAAAATAGCAGTGGTTTTCTGATAGTTTGGTGTGTTGGTTCTACTGAATTATTTATGCTAAAATGCTAACTACATTTCTTTGGGATGATGTAAAGTTGAATGTGAAATCCAAGGTCAAGTTGATTGACCACAATGTTCATAGATGGTGGTTTGGGGGTAGTTGCTTTTTTTTTCCTTTGTTAATGGAGTATTAACTTAAACTCTCATTTTTTTTTTTTTTTGAGACAGAGCCTCAAGCTCTCCCCCTGGGTAGAGTGCTATGGCATCCCAGCAACCTCCAGCTCCTGGGCTCAAGCGAGTCTCCTGTCTCAGCCTCCCAAGTAGCTGGGACCACAGGCACCTGCCACAGCGCCTGGCTAGTTTTTGATTACAGCCGTCATTGTTTGTTGTTTGGCGGGCCCGGGTTGGATTCAAACCCACCACCTTAGGTGTATGTGGCTAGCGCCTTAGCCACTTGAGGCACAGGCACTGAGCCTGAAGTCTCATGTTTAAATTATTATTCCAAAATTAACTATTTTCCTGTTTCATGAATGTAATTTAGTCTTCATTTGACAATGAGAATGTTGCATTTGTCCTTACGGAAGTTCACATTGAGCCATGTTGTGTGAGTACTGTGTAAGGAAGCATGCTGACCACAGTAACACCTGCACATCTGGATGTTTTATTTATTAACTTGTTTAGGCCATTTTGTTTCCTTAATCTTTTTGTTAAAGTTCAGGAAATATATTTAATTATTACCTCCAGATTTTATTTTATTTTATTTTATTTTATTTTATTTTATTTTATTTTTTGAGACAAGAGCTTCAAGCTGTCGCCCTGGGTAAAGTGCTATGGTGTCACAGCTCACAGCAACCTCCAAATCCTGGGCTCAAGTGATTCTCCTGCCTTCACCTCCCAAGTAGCTGGGACTCCAGATGCCTGTCACAATGTCCAGCTATTTTTTGGTTGTAGCTGTCATTGTTGTTTTGTGAGTCCAGGCTGGATTCGAACCCACCAGCTCAGGTGTATGTGGCTGACGCCTTAGCCACTTTAGACACAGGTGCCAAGGCTACCTCCAGATTTTATTATGCATACATAGAATTTGTGCTACGTGTTACCTTTCCCATTTTGCCCTCAATTGTTACAATGTCTGTCTGTTGTTTAAACTCTTTTGTGAAAGTACTTTAAATGTGTTTTGATTAACATCTATTCCCTGAGAGCCCCACCCTGAGAATTTCTGCACTATTAGGTCTGGGGTATGTTATGAGCATTTGCTTTTCTTTTCTTTTCTTTTTTCTTTTTTTTGAGATGAGGTTTCCTGTCACCTGGCTAGAGTATAATGGCACAATCATAGCTCACTACAGCCTTGAACTCCTGGCCTCCTGAGTAGCTAGGACTACAAAGCACATGCCACCTTGCCTGACTAATTTTTAAAACATTTTCCGTAGAGTCTGGGCATGGTGGCCTATAATACTAGCACTCTGGGAAGCAAAGGCGGGTGCATTGCCTGAGTTCAGGAGTTGGAGACCAGTTTGAGCAAGAGTGAGACCTTGTTTCTACTAAAAATAGAAAAACTAACCAGGTAGTTTTTCTATTTTTACAGGTGACTGGAGCCTGTAGTGCCAGCTACTCAGGAGACTGAGGCAGGGGGATCATTTGAACCCAGAAATTTGAGGTTGCTGTGAGCTAGGCTGAGGCAATAGAGTTTTTTTTTTTCTATCTCCAAAACAAAAAAAACAAAGAAGTGAATGAAGGTAGAAGGTGAAAGTTCCACACCTCACACTCCCTTCTGAGGTCAATATTTTGTATGTAGCTTTCAGGATATATTCACAATCCTACACAAACATATATTTTTAAATAAAAATATTTGAGTAATTTTTGATAACCTGTAGCTCTAACTAACTAGTGTTGTTTTTTGTTTTTCTTTGTAGGTGTTATACCTGTCTGTGAGTCTCTGAGAACATTATAATGCCATTTTGTGCATATTCTCACACAAGGAATTCTCTCCATTGTTAACCTATTCAAGACATGGACATCAAAAATTCACCATCTAGCCTTAACTCTGCTTCCTCCTACAACTGCAGCCAACCCATCCTACCCCGGGAGCATGGCCCCATATATATACCCTCCTCCTATGTGGACAGCTGCCATGAATACTCGGCCATGACATTCTATAGTCCTGCTGTGATGAATTACAATATTCCCAACAGTGTCAGTAACTCAGAAGGTGGGCCTGGTCGGCAGACCACAAGCCCAAATATGTTGTGGCCAACTCCTGGACACCTCTCTCCTTTAGCAATCCATTGCCAATCATCACATCTGTTTCCAGAACCTCAGAAGAGTCCTTGGTGTGAAGCAAGATCACTAGAACACCCGTTACCCGTAAACAGGTAAATCCAGTTTTATTCTGAATTGTAGCTGATGGACATTACTCAAATCCCTTTGTGATTTAGGGGGAAGAAAGAGATATGGTATACAAAGTCTTTTTTATTTTTTTTCAGAGACAGAGTCTCACTTTGTTGAGTAGAGTGCCGTAGAGTCACAGCTCACAGCAACCTCCAGCTCTTGGGCTTAGGCGATTCTCTTGCCTCAGCCTCCTGAGTAGCGTTATATGAGTTCTTTATTAATCAGGCAGGTTACTTGGAACACTTAAAACATATGATGCCCTGTTCAACGTGCTCTGATATTCTAGTCCTCATTAAGAAGTCATTCTTGTAGAACAGTGTTGTGATGAGAGTTCACTGTCAGGACTATTGCTTTTACATAATAAGGATTGAACTTACATCACTCTTTTCTTGATGGAGGTATTTGGGTTTCGAAAATAAATTTTTACCTTCAGGTTAGAGTCATTTTATAGTGAAATCACAATGTAGTGTTCATGACAAATTGTGGGTACAGGATAACAGTAATTGTGGCAGTGTTATAACTTAAATGAAATACTAGACATGTGAAAAGACAGATACATACAAGCTTCTTAACAATGAACTAAAATAGCATTTATAAAGATTGGTGAGGCTTGGTGTCTGTGGCTCAAGTGGCTAAGGAGCCAGCCACATATACCTAAGGTGGCAGGTTTGAATCCAGCCAGGGCCCACCAAACAACAATGATGGCTGCAACCAAAAAAAATAGCCAGGCGTTGTGGGCACCTGTGGTCCCAGCTACTTGGGAGGCTGAGGCAGGAGACTCGCTTGAGCCCAGGAGTTGGAAGTTGCTATGAGCTGTGATGCCACAGCACTCTACCCAGGGTGACAGCTTGAGGCTCTGTCTCAAAAAAAAAAAAAAGAAAAAGATTGCTGAGAAACTATTTAAATGTTGATTTAAGTTGCAATTTCCTGAAATTAAAAAGGATATTCGTATTCTTTAAATGCAAGGTACATGGATTATTCCAGTCTAATTTTTTTTTTTGCAGTTTTTGGCTGGGGCTGGGTTTGAACCCGCCATCTCCGGCATATGGGGCCAGCTCCCTACTCCTTTGAGCCACAGGCTCCACCCTATTCCAGTCCAATTTATAATATTTTAAATACTAATTATAGGTATGAAGAGAAGGGATGGCATGGAGGAAGTGGGGAGGGGATATAAACTATCAAAAGCACAAGTACAAAGAGCACATTGGATCTTTTTTTTTTTTCTTTAGAGACAGAGTCTCATTATGTTGTTCTTGGTAGAGTGCTGTGGCATTGGTGATTCTCTTGCCTCAGCCTCCTGAGTAGCTGGGACTACAGGTGCTCACCACAATGCCTGGCTATTTTTTTTGTTGTTGTTGTAGTTTGGCCCGGGCTGGGTTCAAACCCACCACCCTTGGTATGTAGGGCCAGCGTCCTACTCACTGAGCCACAGGCGGCGCCCAGCACATTGGATCTTGAAAGTCATCATTTGTTAAGTATTGTCATAAAACTTTGAGAAAACAATTGTTAATCTATAATTTTATTTTTCTTTAAAAAAATGTTTTACTTATTGCTAAAAGAAAAATTTTAAAAATTTGAATAATTTTTAAAAAGTAATGTTTTTTCTTTTTTTCTTTGGCCTTTAAGGAAGAAATATTTTGTCTCTCTTTTTTTTTTCATTAGAACATTTCTTTCTTTTTATTTTATAAAAGCTAGAAACCTGGGCATATACAATTTTCCTGTGATTTTTCTCAATATTAGGCCAGATAAACCACAGACGTGAACCCTCTAATACCCCTCCCTCCACCCATTCCTCCCTCCAGAAATATTTTGTCTCTAAGCCTAAATTCTAATCAAAGTTATTCTAATACTTGGATAAATTAAACCCTATTATAAAGTATTTGTAAATCAATAGTACCTCTACCGTTCCCTTTCCAAAAGAAACATGGCCTGGCAAAACCAGGGGCCAGCCAGACAGGGTGTTGGTGTGACTCAGGGCTCCCTGGTGTCCCCCACCCCCAGACCGTGCTTCCTCCAGTGTTTTCCCAGGACAGGCACTCTGTCCCCTCTCCTCTCTCACCTTCTTCTTTCTCCCTTTCTCTCTCTCTTTTTAACCATAGTATGAATCTCAAGGTAACTTAAAGTCTATTTGTCCCACTCTTAAAGTTACTTTTCTTTTTTTTAATAATTTTTTTTTAAATTTTGAGATAGAGTCTCACTCTGTCACCCTGGGTAGAGTACCATGGCATCATCATAGCTCATAGCAACCTCAAACTGTTGGGTCAAGAAATCCTCTTGCCTCAGCCTCCTGAGTAGCTGGGACTACAGGTGACCACCACAATGCCAGACTAGATTTTTTTCTATTTTCAGTAGAGACAGGGGTCTCACTCTTGCTCAGGCTGGTCTCGAACTCCTGTCTCATCCTCTCAGTGCTAGGATTACAGGGGTGAGCCACTGTGCTGGCCTTGGCCACTTCTGTTCTGTTATTACACTCAAAGGTATGCCCTACCCCACAGCTGGTAGGGCTCAGCAGCACCTCATGGGTGGGCACAAACTCACTGGACCACCTTTGGACACCACTCCTTCTACACAGTGTGGCTCTTCACAGACTTGATATCACTGTCAAAGGTTTTGTTTTATCAGGTTTCCTGGAATAGTTACCATAAGTCCTGAAAGGTAAAGAGATGACCTTAGGCAATATTTGTGCTATTTTTTCCTAGAAAGCCCTTCCATTCCCTTTTATGCTCTCTTACAATGGCTCACTTCTTCACTCCCCAGAGAGACACTGAAAAGGAAGGTCAGTGGGAGCAATTGCACCAGCCCTGTTAACAGCCCAAGTTCCAAGCGGGATGCCCACTTCTGTGCAGTCTGCAGCGATTACGCGTCGGGGTACCACTACGGAGTCTGGTCGTGTGAAGGATGTAAGGCCTTTTTTAAAAGAAGCATTCAAGGTACAAGGGTATTGTTAACTGCTTCTTTAGTTTTCCACCTTTGCTTTCAAACAGTTTTGCGGAGATGAATTGGCAGAAAATTCACCCTTGGCCTGTTTGGTACACAAAGTACGTGAAGTACTTAACAGGCAGTTCAGAGGATCATGCGTGTTTGGAAGTGGGTTGGGTGGATCGTTTCAAGTGCAGAGCACTTTATCTTTAATCACAGATTTGTATCTCAGAACCTCAAAGATTATAAAGCCAACTTAAATGGGTCTCGCCCCCACCCTCACCCACAGAGTTGTTAGGGAGAAGACATCTATTTGCAAGCTTGTGAAGATACATACCATGTGGGAAAAATGTGTGCTCATTAGGACTTGCAAAGATCGTTCCTTCCTTTGATCTTCCTTACTATGGTGTGCTTAACATTCTTGCAGGGGCTGGTGTCTGAGGGAGAGAGCATCAGTACATTTTATGGGTATGGTCAGAAATCAGGAATTCACCTCCTGGAGGATTCCCAGAGTTGATCTAGAGGTAGAGGCCAGTAGAGCCTCAGTTCACGACCCCCTTGTTTCTGGGCTGGGTTTAGACTATTTCCCTAACTTTCTCCAGATTCCTTCTGGGGTCTTTGTTTGTTTGTTTTTAAGTGACTTTTTTCATCAACTTCAAGTTCTGCACACCTGGTTTCAAGGTCAGTCAGCTCATTTCCATGCATGTTGCTTGCCACATTCTTCCTCTCTTGCCAGCCCTGATTTGCGCAAGTCTAGTTCTTGTTGACTCCTTTCACTTCTGTCCCAACAGCCCCTCGGGCAGTGTCCAACCTGAGACCTCCCTTCCCTTTGCTGTTGAAGCATCCGTGCTTTGTTCATTATCAGTTAAGCAAAGCAAACTTAAGGGAATTTTCAGCATACAAATAACTAGTTAGTAAATAACAATTTATTAATACAGAATTAACTTACCTATTGATAACTTAGATTAAGAAGACATTTTATATCAAGCAGAGAAACAGTGATAGAATCTAGAGGTTGGTGAGGAGCCCAGTGCTGGGAGATGAGTCATCTTCCTGTATGTCCGCTGCAGTTCACCCTGAGTAAGTAGCCCCCTCTTTATACTGGATCCTTCACTTCTTAGTGCTGTGACTTTGCCTTCCAGCCTGTTTCCTCCTCTGTGAAACGGAGATACTTAGAATTGTTCTGAAGATGAAATGAAGTTGATTATGTGAAAACATTTAGGGCTTAAATTTTTTTTTTTTCTTTTTTGGCCAGGGCTGGGTTTGAACCCACCACCTCCAGCATATGGAGCCAGTGCCCTACTCCTTTGAGCCACAGGCGCTGCCCAAATGTTTTTCTTTATGCTAATTATAGCGGTCGATTAAAAGGCCAGGTCCTGTTCTTGTCTATGGATGATAGAACTGAACTCTTGATGTGATAACAATTCTATACGTGTTGTTGAAGTTCCAGAATTTTATATCCCTTGAGGAAATTTTGACCCATGACAACTAACTGTATCTTTTAAAAAGACACCCTCTGGCTCGGCGCCTATAGCTCAACCGGCTAAGGCGCCAGCCACCTACACCTAAGGTGGTGGGTTCGAATCCCCAGCCCGGACCTGCCAAACAACAATGACAGTTGCAACCAAAAAAATAGCTGGGCACTGTGGTGGGCGCCTGTGGTCCCAGCTACTTGGGAGGCTGGGGCAGGAGACTCACTTGAGCTCAGGAGTTGGAGGTTGCTGTGAGCTGTAATGCCATGGTACTCTACCCAGGGGGACAGCTTGAGGCTCTGTCTCAAAAAAAAAAAAAAAAAAAAAGACACCCTTCTGTTTTGATGTTTGGGGACACATCTGTCTACCAGGATCATCTTTGAATTATGAGACTGGAGGTAATAACACTTGAAAGTAAGTTTCCTCTGCTCTCCCCGTGTCATTCCCTCCTACTCCATCAGCCAGGAACGTCAAGTTCTAACTGTGCAGAAGGGAGACGGTGAAGCTCTCACAGGAAATTACCCTTTCTTTGGCGCCTGCACATTTTTGATACAAATGCATTGCTGTCAGAGTGATACATAGTGAGCTTCTGTCCTGAGTTGTGGAGTACACAGGAAGGAGGACACCATCGCTTGAGAAGGAGTTCCTCATCACTTCTGGTGCTAATTAAGGCATAACTTACTTTTCAGGCATGTTCTTTACTATTTTTTTCCTTAGTGATATTCATTTAATAAATATTTACTGAGCAGTGTACTAGGCTCTGTGGATACAGTGGTGAACAAGATACTAGATTATACATTATATGAAAGCAAGGATTTTTGTCCATTTTGTTCATTGCTGGCTCTCAGCAATTCTGTGCACGATAATTTAAAAAAAATTATTTGGGCTCATATTTTGCGTAGAGTTCTGTATTCTTTTCCCCTGAATGCTGTCGGGTAAGCATTTCCCCAAGCTGTTAGATTTTCAGAACCTTTTCACCCGTACGTGATAGTCTGTCTTATGATTAGATTTGATTTATTTAACTCTTTATTGTTGAAGACTATTGTTAGTTATTTTTATTGTTTTACATAATGCTGTGGTTAGTATGTTTGTTCATAAAGCTTTGAAAAAATCTCCAATTGTTTCTCTGACTGTGTTTTAGAACAAATCCAAAGAGTCAGAGTGTATTAATGTTCAAAACACTTGACAGAGTGTTTTTGAGTGTTTCTTAGAAAGATTGCACAAACTTACTCTTCTATCTGCAGTGTCTGAGTGCAAATTCTTTTTTTTTTTTTTTGTAGAGACAGAGTCTCACTTTGTTGCCCTTGGTAAAGTGCTGTGGCCGCAAGCTCACAACAGCCTCCAACTCCTGGGCTTAGGCGATTGATTCTCTTGCCTCAGCCTCCCGAGTAGCTGGGAGTACAGGCACCCGCTACAACCCCTGGCTATTTTTTTGTTGCAGTTTGGCTGGGGCTGTGTTTGAACTCACCACCCTTGGTATATGGGGCTGGCGCCCTGCCCACTGATCTACAGGCACTTGCCTGAGTGCAAATTCTTTTTTTTTTTTTTTTTTT
>NW_003852510.1:6197624-6204735 GCF_000181295.1 Otolemur garnettii
AAAAGTAATTTTTTTTAAACCTAAGCATTTTTTTTTTTTCTATTTTTGGTAGAGGCAGGGTCTCACTTTTGCTCAGGTTGGTTGAGAACTGCTGGGTTCAAGTGATCCTCTTGCCTCAGCCACTGGAGTAGCCAGGACTACAGGCATCTGCCACGACACTTAACTACTAAGAATATTGTGGAAGGAATCTTTGTAATAGTTACTACCTCAGGGACTGTCATGTCTCCATTTATTTTACCTCAGGAACTATTATGTCTCCATTTATTTATATCTTTTATTTATCGTGTAAAGTTTTGTTAACTTTTTAAATATGTATCTGGCACATTTCTCAATAGTATTTTCAAAGTTTTTAGTCTTTTGACTTATCTTACATCCATAAATGATAGTATTATTTTATATTCTGCGATTCACTTTCATTTTGATATTCATAATATCACTTTATCATCATCTCTTGAAAGTCAAAAATCTAATTGACACGTGTCATAGATCCCGAACTCTTTGTTTAAGACTTTAGAGTCAGAGCTTTAAATGAAAAGCTTTAATGGCCTCTAGGTCATGTAAAGATTATTACTCTGGAGGTATGTGCTCTGCTATCTTGGGGCTTATTTGGCTTTGAACTCAAGAAGGTTGTCTGGAAGGAAAAAGACAGCAGCTAGATGCCTGCACTTGAGGTATGAGTGCCAGGAAGGGGATGGATGATAAATATTGGCCTATTTTTAAAATAAGAAAACTGGAATCCAGAGCTGACACTAACCCACATCTTTTGATTCTACCTCCAATGCTCTTTTTCTACTATGAAGCTGGATATGAATGATAAGAGGCCTTCAGACAGGCTTAGTAATTGTACAGAGGAAAAAACTTTTTAGTGTTATAGAAAGCACATTTTCATATAAAGTTGTTTTTTTTTTATCTTAGCTAAAAGAATTAACTAGAGCCTGGGCACTGCAGCTTATGCCTGTAATACTAGCCCTTTGGGAGGCAGGAGGATTGCTTTTTGTAGGATTCCATCTCTACAGAAAGATAGCTGGGGCTGGGGCTGGTGGCTCCTGCCTATAATCATAGCATCCTGGGAGGCTGAGGCAAGAGGATTGCCTGAGCTCAGGAGTTCAAGACCAGCCTGAGCAATAGTGATACCCTCCTTCTACTAACAATACAAAAATTAGCCATGTGTTTTGGTGGCTGCCTGTAGTCTCAGCTACTTGGGAGGCTGAGACAGGAGGATTACTTGAGCCCAGGAGTTGGAGGTTGCAGTGAGCAATGATAATGCCACTGCACTCTAGCCTAGGTGACAAAGTGAGACTATGTTTCTTTCTTTTTTTTTTTTTTGAGACAGAGTCTCACTATGTCATCCTCTGTAGAGTCCTATGATGTCACATCTCACAGTAACCTCCAACTCTTGGGCTTAAGGGATTCCCTTGCCTCAGCCTCCTGAATAGCTGAGACTCCAGGCGCCTGGCATAATGCCTGGTTATTTTTGGTTGTAGTTGTCATTGTTGTTTAGCTGGCCCAGGCCAGGCTAGCCCCAGGGTATGTGGCTGGTGCCCTAACCACTGAGTACATGTGCTGAACCTGAGACTATGTTTCAAAAAAGTAAACTTTTTATATATTTTGCTTTGAACTTTTCTCTCAGTTTTTTTTAGCCCAGAGTAGTTTGCATCAATGACAGTTACGTGGAAAACCATTTTAACACATTCAGGTAGTTTGTGCAGTTTGAAAAGGACATTTTTGAAGGGGAAAGGGCAGAAACAAAGTGATCACCATAAGACATTTTTTCTAAGCTATTTTTATTGAGCATGTTCATATTATTATGTTTTCTCATCCTTTTTCAAAAGTAAAATTACTGCCTGGGCACAGTGGCTCACGCCTGTAATCCTAGCACCTGGGAGGCCAAGGTGGATGGATTGCCTAAGCTCACAGGTTCGAGACCAGCCTGAGCCAGAGCGAGACTCCTGTCTCTAAAAATGGCTGGGCATTGTGGTGGGCACCTGTAGTCCCAGCTACTTGGGAGGCTGAGACAAGAGAATCACTTGAGCCCAAGAGTTTGAGGTTACTGTGAGCTATGACACCATGACACTCTACTACTGAGGGTGACAAAATGAGACTCTGTCTCCAAAAAGTAAATGAATAAATAAATAATAAATAATTAAAGTGAAATTAATTTTTAAATAAACTTTGAGGAAAAAGTAAAAGTGAATATCTAGTTGTTCTTTAAATGCTATTGCCATAAGTCTCTTTATAAAATCAATAAAGATGAAATACATAGTTTTTAGAATTTTAGAAAGCACTTGAAAGATTGCCTCTGCTTTGGAGAGTATAGTCAGAAGATAAATTTGGGCTGACTATACAGCATCATGTTCTAACATACAACAGAAAATTTCTGACTAAAAATATATTTTGGCATTTTCAAATTTGTTTTTGTAAGTTATAAATGAAGATAAAAGCAATAAGAAGTTAATTACCTATTCCTTTAAAAAAATTGAAGTACACTTTATATGTAGCATCACTACCCTGGGTATGAGTGAGACCTGTAAATTCGGAGAAAGAGTTGCTCCCTTGGTTCAACTCTTATTTTCAGATTAAGCTATGAATGTAAAAGACTCCCTCCGAGTAGGCTGGAGAGAGATTGGAAGTCAAAGAGACACATTCCTGGCTCAGTGTGGTGGCTCACACCTGTAATCTTAGCACTCTGGGAGGCTGAGGTGGCTGGATTACCTGAACTCAAGAGTTCAAGACCAGCTTGAGCAAAGGGAGACCCTGTCTCTACTAAAAATAGAAAAAAGCTAGCAGGATGTTGTGGTGGGTGCCTGTTGTCCCAGCTACTTAGGAGGCTGAGACAAGAGGATCTCTGGAGCCCAAGAGTTTGAGGTTGCTGTGAGCTGTGATGCCACAGCACTCTATCCAGGGTGGCTGAGACTTAGTCTCAAAAAAAAAAAAAAGATGCATTCCACATGGCCTAGAAAAAAGCAGACATGATGTTGTGAACTGCCTTTAGGTATAAACTACGGGTGCCTTTAGTATCTGAGAACAGTGTCCAGCCAATAGCCAGCAGGAAATGGAGACCTCAGTTCTATAACCAGAAGGGACTGAGTCTGTCAGCAACTTAAGTGAACAGGGAAGAGGACCCTGAGCTTTGGATGAGACCACAGCCCTTGCTCATGTCTTGATTGCAGCCCTGTGAGATCTTCCGTAAAGCAGCCAGCTTAGCTGTGCTGGGCCTCTCACTCATGGAAGTGATGACATTATAAGTTTCTTTCATTTTAAGCTGCTAAGTTTATAGATGTTTGTTACACAGAGTAAAAAACTAAAACAATAACCTTAAGGAGATTGATGAACTGAGCTTAAGTTTTTCCTATTTCTAAAACAAGGATCCTAGTTTTTTATAGGAAGGTTATAAGATTAAATGTTGATAGAAAGCACTAGAAGTCAGTAGGTAGCGCCCATGTTTGGTGTGTCAGGCTGGGAAGCCCGCTTCCTGCACGTGGCCTTGGGGAGTGACTGCATTGCTGGGGAACGTTTCCTCACTTCTCCTGAAACTGTGCAGTCTCCATTTTTGCTGTCACCCAAGGCCAGTGAAGGGCATGGTGGGAAAGCCCCAAGCCACTGAATTTCAGTTTGTGTTCTGTTGAACAAATGTTATTGGAATCCACCTAAAGTTGGAGAAAATTATAAAATTTGATTATGGACCATGCAGAAAGCCATGTCTTTGGGGAAATCATTCTTTAAAATCTGGTGAGTTGGAAAAAGAAAGTTAATTCCAGAAATTAAAATGATAATGTGGGCTCAGTGCTCATAGCATAGTAATTACGGCGCTAGCCACATACACCAAGGGTGGCAAGTTTGAACCCAGCCCAAACCAGCTAAACAACTGCAACAAAAAAATAGCCGAGTGTTGTGCTGGGCACCTACAGTCCCAGTTACTTGGGAGGCTGAGGCAAGAGAATCACTTAAGCCCAAGAGCTGGAGGCTGCTGTGAGCTGTGATGCTACAGCATTCTACCCAGGGTGCTATAGTGAGACTGTCTCCAAAAATAATAATAATAATAATAATAGATAATGTGAAATATAAGTAAACATCAACTTATTTGTATTTGAGTATTTATTTGCATTTATCTGTATTTGAGTGAACAAGCAGCCATATTGTTAAGGAAGCTAATGGAAATGTCTTTTTTATTTTAATTTTTAATTTTTTTTTTGAGATAGAGTCTCGCTTTGTCACCCTTGGTAGAGTGCTGTGGCATCATAGCTCATAGCAACCTCAAACTCCTGGGCTTAAGCAAGCTTCTTGCCTCAGCTTCCCACATAGCTGGGACTACAGGTGTCCACCACAAAGCCTGGCCAGTTTTTGCATTTTTAGTAGACACCAGGTCTCACTCTTGCTCAGGCTGCTCTTGATCTTCTGTGCTCAGGCAATTCACCCGCTTTGGCCTCCCAGAGTGCTAGGATTACAGGCGTGAGCCACTGTGCCCAGCCCACCCTGAAATACTTTAATATGTATCTTCTACAGAAGGGAAGCTGGGAAATCAGCACTGATACGGTACCACCATCTGATTCTCAGACTTTACTTGAGTTTGATCAGTTTTCATGAAAGTGCCTTTCGTGGCAAAGGACTGAATTCAGAATCGAATTATATTCTTAGTCATGTTTAGTCTCAGTCTATCTGGGATAGTTCCCTAGTCTGTCCTTAATTTTTGTGATGTTGATTCTTTTGAAGATTTAGGCCAGGTATTTTGTGGAATGTCCCTCATTCTGAGTTCTTTTCATGTTTCCTCATCATTGATCCAGCCCACACATTACTGGCAGAAATATCCTAGAAATGCTGCTCTGTTTTTTTCACTGGCTGCTTTCATGTGGTGCCTGATCTCAGTTTGTCCCGTTACTAGTGATGTTAACTTCAAATTTGATTAAGGTGATGTACGACAGGCTTCCGCTCCGTAAAATTATCTTTTCCCTTTTGTAATTAATGAGTATTTTTGTTGGGAGATCCCTTGAGGCATTAAACCTTCAATTAATTAACTTATATCATTACAACTTATGGTCTCCCATTTTTCACAATGGGTTACTGTCTGTTAGTATTCTGATTTATTATTTTGATGTCCAGATGGCCTCCGATTGTCCAGTAGGCCCCCCTCAGCCTGACTCTGTGTCTTTCTGGACTTGTGCCCTTCGTTCTTCGGCACTTCTTTACTTCCTGGTGCTGTGAGATGATTCAGGTCTATCTCGTACTTTACCTGTTCCAGTTCTGGAATAACCTGAGTTTCCATGGAGCCCTGTTTGCTCTTCAAGGAGAATGATATTTATAAACCCAGATCTGGGGGCCAGCTTGCTCATTATTGATGTCCTGTTCCTGGGCCCTCTCAGGGATGGTTAGGGAATACCTTTGCGTGTGTACATATACATCCATGTTATGTATGTGTGTGCACAGTGCATGCTTCCGTGTTTCTCTATATGCATTGAAATCATATGTTCACCCCAATATCTCTGGTTCTAGTTCAATACTACAAGATTTGTTCTAGTTTTCCCCCTTTCCGTATTTGCGTCTCCTTTCTTTACTATGAGGAAGCTGGGTCCTATGATCTTTGATTTATTTACTTATTTGATCAATACCTCTGTAAGATAAAAAATTTGCTGCTGCCACTGTCTCTCCTTCCAGTAGACACATTCTTTACCCCACCTTGGTGCTAATGCCCTACTCTGGGGACTGTCACACAGAGATGCCTTTATGACCCTGCTCAGGGTCCACCACCACCCACCTCATCCCCCTGCATGGGCACTCTCTTCAGCCTGCTCATTGCAGCATTACTAACAACAAAAAATACTTCATTTTTGAAAAGGTGATACATGCTCATGACAAAACATTTAAACTACACAGAAAAATGCAATACAGAAGAAAACTAAATCACCCCCAAATTCCACCACCCAGAAATAATTGGTTAATGATGAGCCTTCCAGCCCTTTGTGCTCATATATAGAGAGAAAGATGGTAGATCAAAGTGCTTTGATAAATCCCGGCCATATTAGATATGCTAGTTTCTGAAATAAAAGCTCTTAACTATAGTTATAATAATAATTTAACAGAGAAAAGGAACCTAAGAAAGGCTTAAAAATATGGTTGTACTTTACATACATCTTTTTTTGCTGCATGAGAGATCCATGTAGATTTAAGAGATTGGGAAGACTATTACAGGGTTGGAGTAGTCTTTGAATTACCTTTTTTTTTTGAGACAGAGTCTCACTCTGTCACCCTGGGTAGAGTGTCATGGCATCATCCTAGCTAACAGCAACCTCAGATTCCTGGGCTTAAGTGATCCTTCTGTCTCAGCCTCCCGAGTAGCTGGGACCATAGGTACCAACCATAACGCCTGGGTAGTTTTTCTATTTTTAGTAGAGATGGGGTCTTGCTCTTGCTCAGTCTGATCTGGAACTCCTGAGCTCAGGCAATTCACCTGCCTTGGCCCCCACAGAGTGCTAGCCTGGCCCGGCCTAATTACCTTTTTATTGTAACATACATGTGGAATTCTGCATGCAGCATGTCCAGTGTCAGGAACCTCTGTAAAGAAGTTCCTGTGTAACTAAGCGCTCAGGGAATTAAACAGAAGGCAGCAGCGCTCAGAATCTCTCTGTGGTTCTTCCAACCACAGTTCTCTTCTCCCTGCAGAGGTGAAACAAATCTATCTCTTGCCTACTTCACTGTGGCTTTACTGTTCCTAGACACGCCTAAGCGCTATAGGGATGTCTGTAGACTTCACTATGGTCCAAGTCCACAGACTTCACTGTGGTCCATGTTCATAGACATGCCTAAGCACTGTAGTTTCATTATCAATTCACAGTTTTTGAACTTTGCATAAATAAAATATTTCTGTTATGTTCTTTTATGACTTGTTCCATTTATGACTTACTTATTTTATTTATCAATGAGATTTGTCCATTCTCCACACTGAAATTCTGGACCACTGCAAGCTTAATGTAAGAAGTTCAGGCCATGTTGTTTACCAGAAGGACACAATTGAAAAATAAAGGAACCTAAACACCCTATTTACTGTCACTTTTCATCTATTTTATTCTAAGTTAAATTAAATCACCCCCAAATTTCACCAAGTTCTTTTTTTTTTTTT
>NW_003852510.1:6204927-6206161 GCF_000181295.1 Otolemur garnettii
CTCAGGTGTACTTGGCTGGCACCTTAGCTGCTTGAGCCACAGACCCCGAGCCAGAGTGTTAATTTCTTTATTTGTTCCCTTTTGCTTAGTTTGACTATGAATTCCTGTAAAAATATCATATTAATTCCCAAAGAGGGATATGCATAAAAGAATACAAGCAGTTGAGACTGGTGACTTGACGCACAAACACAACCCTTAAGGAGTTCTGTGATTTGGAGCAAATCAATTTCAGGACATTTCTAAATGTCTCTTGAGAAGTGTGAAAGTATGCAGAGATGTTTATAGTTCACTTTTACCACTAATGGGGTGATAATGTGGTTTCACTTGGGTCCTTGTACTTGTTCCTGTCATTAAGAAATTGTCCCCTGGGGAGTGTTTCAGTGTTATTGACCAAGAAGAGATTTAACCAAGATATTGTAACAATAACCTCCTTTTTCCCCCCCTACTCTGCTGTAGGACATAATGATTATATTTGTCCAGCTACAAATCAGTGTACAATAGATAAGAACCGGCGGAAAAGCTGCCAGGCCTGCCGACTTCGGAAGTGCTACGAAGTAGGGATGGTGAAGTGTGGTGAGTGCTTGCTTCCCTCTTACTGAGTGAGGACCTGGGACCTGGATAAGAGGAGATGTAGTAATTATTCTCAGTTTTTGTATGCTGCCACATGAGAGGAGGCATTGACGTCCCCTTTAGCGACAGAGGGCAGAGCTGGGGTGAATGGGAACAAGTTCACAAGAGGCAGATTTTGGCTCAATGTGGGGAAGAACTTTCTATGATTTACGTGGTCTGGCAACAGAATAGGCCACCACATAGTTTAGGGGACTCCAAGTCAGTGAAACAAATTAACAAGGATGGATGAACACCTACCTGCCTTAGACTTCGAAAAGGCCAATTCTAAGGGTGAAGTCTTGGTAAGTATATGTAAAGCTTGTGACAAAAAAAGGGAAGAATATCTTTTTTTTTTTTTTTTTTTTTGGAGACAGAGCCTCAAGCTGTTCCCCTGGGTAGAGTGCCGTGGCATTACAGCTCACAGCAACCTCCAACTCCTGGGCTCAAGCGAGTCCTTTGCCTTCGCCTCCCAAGTAGCTGGGACTACAGGCGCCTGCCACAACGCCCGGCTATTTTTTTGGTTGCAGCCGTCATTGTTGTTTGGCGGGTCTGGGCTGGATTCGAACCTGCCACCTTAGGTGTACGTGGCTGGCGCCTTAGCGGGTTGAGCTATAGGCGCCGAGCC
>NW_003852510.1:6207141-6226996 GCF_000181295.1 Otolemur garnettii
TTGAGGCTCTGTCTCAAAAAAAAAAAAAAAAAAAAAAGAAAATTTAATTATAATTTATGCAAACATAAGAAATATGAGCAGGAAAAGATAGTTTCTCTGAAAGCTTATTTGAAAGCTTTGAATGAAACTGTAAAGGACTAAGTTCTTGAGTTAGGTGTGGGTGAGATTGGGGGAAAGAATCATAAATCTAGGACGATTCTGAATTAAGACTTCCATAGAAGTGTCTAGGCTCTTGCTCTGTTTTGAAGAAGCTGAAATTGAAAATCTGGAGATAGTATCTCATAGGTGTGGCTTATGCAGAAAAGTGACTTGTCCTATTGACAGATGCTTAGGAGAAAAAGGCTTGGCTCTCTGACAAAAGATTGAAAATAAATATTTCATGTTTTAATTTAAACCATATTTTAAGGTGAGTGTGTGTGTTTTTAAAAATTGCTTTCTAGTTTAGTCTTAGGGTAAGAATGTTTTTGTTGTGGTTGTGCTAGGAGCTGCTGGTCAGCTGTAGCCTTCACGGTCCAAGGCAGCGTGTGTGGTGGGAAGAGCATGAGCTGGACTCCCAGAGACTGCATCTGACTTTTGTTTTGTCATTTCTTGCTGACCATGCCTGACTGTGCTCAAACTATTGCACCACTCTGGCCCTTGGGTTTTCTTATCTCTGAGCAGAGATGTCTGCTTCATTGGTTTTTGTGGGATGTGTGAAGACTTAAGTGAAGACCTAGCAGTGTCTGGCTCCCAATTTTAGTTGTTCTTACTTTCTTTCCCCTTCACTGAAAAGTCTGAATAAGTTATGAGTTTGTTTGTTTGTTTGTTTTGAGACAGAGTCTCAAGCTGTTGCCCTTGGGTAGAGTGCTGTGGCATCACAGCTCACAGCAACCTCAAACTCTTGGGCTTTAAGTGATCTCTTGCCCCAGCCTCCCAAGTAGCTGGGACTACAGGCGCCCACTGCAATGTCTGACTATTTTTTGTTGCAGTTGTCATTGTTGTTTTAGCTGGCCTGGGCCGGGTTGGAACCCACCAGCCTTAGTGTATATGGCTGGTGCCCTACCCACTGAACTACGGGCCCTGCCAACTTAGGAGTTTTGATAACAATACAGTGCCATAAGATAGAGTATAGAGGTATGTTTAAAGACTCTTTCATTGAAAAGGGAATGGGCTGGGTGTGGTGGTTCATACCTGTAATCCTAGAACTCTAGTAGGCCGAGGCAGGTGGATCACTTGAGCTTAGGAATTTGAGACCAGTCTGGGCAAGAGTGAGAACTCCTCTCTATGAAAAATAGAAAAATTAGCCAGGTGTTGTGGTGGGTACCTGCAGTCCTCAGGAGGCTAAGGCAGGAGGATTGCTTGAGTCCAGGAGTATGGGGTGAGTATGTGAGCTATGATGACACTAACCATTTTACCTGGGATGATAAAGTGAGACTTTATGTCAAAAAAAAAAAAAAAAAAAGAACAAAAGGAAAGGAAATGAAACAAGAGCTTATGGAAGTTAGCCAGAGAGTCTCCCTTTGGAGATTACAGAAGAAGTAAGATGGGCTGATGTGCATACACAGGTGGGTATTTGCCTTTCCCTGACCACAGAGAAGGACCAGTAGGAGTGACCTTGCCTAATTCTCTCTGTTTTCCCACCACTTTCTCATCTGCCTTCCCCAGAAGCCCTGTCTACCCATGTTTTTCCTTCTTGCCAGCCTTGGAAGATTATGATTCTACCTGCATTCTGGATCCTCCTCCTCCACTGTACTTCCCCTTTTATTCAGAAATAATGTCTCATCTGTTACCATCTTTTTCTTTTGTATTTATGATATTTTCTTTTTTTTTTTTTTTTTTTTTTTTGAGACAGAGCCTCAAGCTGTCCCCCTGGGTAGAGTGCCATGGCATTACAGCTCACAGCAACCTCCAACTCCTGGGCTCAAGCGAGTCTCCTGCCTCCGCCTCCCAAGTAGCTGGGACCACAGGCGCCCGCCACAACGCCTGGCTATTTTTTGGTTGCAGCCGTCATTGTTTGGCGGGTCCGGGCTGGGGATTCGAACCCGCCACCTTAGGTGTACATGGCTGGCGCCTTAGCCGGTTGAGCTATAGGCGCCGAGCCATTTATGATATTTTCTACTGAAATATTGATATCGTTGTTTAAATGGTAGGAGGACACCCACCTAGACTAATTTCAGGGATAAAGCTTCCTTATAAGGAGGGTACATCGAAATGTAAATAACCAGGAAAACAATCTGGCCATGTATTGGGTCTGTATTCCTGGGTTGGGACAACGGTGTGGCATCTTTTGGGTGCTGTCTCTTTATTCATCAGCTGTATGTATGTCCATGAAAGGATTCCATGGGTGGGTGGATTAAATGGTGGTTAAAGGCAGCAGCTTTGGATTCAGAAGACTGCTGTCTAAACAAATGGACAAGTTATTTGAGCTCTCTCATTCCCGGTTCCTCCTCAGTGCTTTGGAGATAGGAACAGCTCCTGTCCTTCAGGGTAGTTGTCGGAATGAGACAACCTACATACAGTACATAACACATAATGTACATAGAAGCTTCTAGTAGATGCTAACTGCTATTATCATTTATCACCATCATTGTCACCATCGTCACTCACCTTTTGGCTCGACCTATTTTTGCCTGCCTACTAAGGATCTCTTCCATTTGATCAAGGTCCTCATTAAGCTCACTCGGAGGTTACAGTGCAATGTCTGTGATAAAAAACTATAAGATTTTTGAGGGCTTTATTTTACTGAGCCTAAAATCCCCAGAACTTGCCACAGGACCTAGAACATAGGACTTTTATTAGTGAAAGTGTGTCAAATACATTTGAATGTATGGATTCAAAATCTTTCACTTTGGGTATGTTTTGTAGATTCCTTATCCTGAGACACTCTACAAAAGAGAAATGTGTGATCATAAAAGTGCGTTCTTAAACCAAGCATTTTGTTCCATTTTATCCTGGGTATATGTTTGATCTTAAATATCTATAGTTATTCTATTCGATACTAGTAACCTGACACATTTTAGGCCTTTAATTCTTTTTGTAATAAATTTGGTTCAAATGTTCCTCAATGAACAGAACTTTTTCTTCTATTATAATTAGAGGAAATTCTGATAAATTTTCTTAGGAGCTAATAATTTAAATTTGCTCAAACCTTTCAACTAATATTTCCTTTTAAGAATGACAATTGAATGTAGTAAAGAAACAATGTTGAGAGTATAAAAAGTAGGCATTTTGGCTCAGCACCTGTGGCTCAAGTGGCTAAGGCACCAGCTACATACACCTAAGGTGGCGGGTTCAAATCCAGCCCAGGCCCGCCAAACAACAATGATGGCTGCAACCAAAAAAAATAGCTAGGCGTTGTGGCAGGCACCTGTGGTCCCAGCTACCTGGGAAGCAGAGGCAGGAGACTCGCTTGAGCTCAGGAGTTGGAGGTTCCACTCTACCCAAGGGGACAGCTTGAGGCTCTGTCCCCCCCCCAAAAGTAGGCATTTTATAGATTTTAAGTTTTGTTTTGAAACAGAGTCTTATTATGTCACCCTGCCTGTTGTTTGGCAGGCCCAGGCTGGGTTCTGACCCGCCAGCTCTGGTGTATGTGGCTGGCCCCTAGCCACTAAGCTACAGGTGCTGAGCCCCAATTTATCTTTTTAATATTTCTTCTTGAAACTCATTGTTTCTTTCTAGTTCATTTTTCTCCATCCTAAAGAACATGGTATAACAGTTATTTCAAAGAGGCTGTGAGTGATATATCTTCTCAATCTCTGTATGATGGAAAATGTCCTTAATTTATCCTCACTCTTTTTTTTTTTTTTTTGAGACGGAGCCTCAAGCTATCCCCCTGGGTAGAGTGCCATGGCATCACAGCTCACAGCAACCTCCAACTCCTGGGCTCAAGTGAGTCTCCTACCTCAGCCTCCCAAGTAGCTGGGACTACAGGCGCCCGCCACAAGGCCCGGCCATTTTTTGGTTGCAGCCATCATTGTTGTTTGGTGGGCCCGGGCTGGGGATTCGAACCCGCCACCTTAGGTGTATGTGGCTGGCGCCTTAGCTGCTTGAGCCACAGGCGCCGAGCCTATCCTCACTCTTGAATGGTAGTTTAGCTGGGGATATAATTCCAAATACCATCATAAAGACATTATCCCATTATGTTTTGGTCCATAAACTTACAAGTAAAACATTTTGGTACCAGAACAGGAATAGGAAAATAGATCTATAAAATAGAATAGAGAGGGCTGGGTGTAGGAGCTCATACCTGTAATCCTAGTCCTCTGGGAGGATCCCTTGAGCTCAGGAGTTTGAGACTAGCCTGAGGAAGAGTGAGACCCCATCTCTACAATAAATAAATAAATATAAAGTAGAGAATCCAGAAGAAGATACTTTTATATACAATTACTTATTAAATGAAAAGGCATTTTAAATCAATGGGGAAGCTTGGTCAATAAATGGCATTAGAGGCTCAGTGCCTATGGCTCAAGCAGCTAAGGCACCAGCCACATATACCTGAGCTGGCAGGTTCAAATGCAGCCTGGGCCCACCAAACAACAATGATGGCTGCAACCAAAAAATAGCCAGGTGTAAAAAATAGGCATTGTGGCAGGTGCCTGTGGTCCCAGCTACTTGGGAGGCAGAGGCAGGAAACTCGCTTGAGCCCAGGAGTTGGAGGTTGCTGTGAGCTGTGATGCCACAGCACTCTACTCAGGGTGACAGCTAGAGGCTCTGTCTCAAAAAAAAATAAAAAATAAATAAATGGCATTGGAAAATTGTACATCCATTTGGAAAATATACCATGAAATAATAACGTTACATAATATAAATGCATATAAAATTTCAAATAGATTTCAATCAGAAAAGTATTTACAAAGATATAGGAGAATATTTATATAATCTTGATGTGACACAAAAAGACCGATTTGATAGTGTGCTAAACTTCTTATGACAAAAGATAGCGAGAGCAAAATTAAAAGACATAACAAAACAAATACTGCATATAACAAAAAGTCATTATATAAATAGCCTTTATGTGTTATTAGGAGAAAAAAGGGCAAAATAAACAAAATAGATAATTCATAAGTAAAGAAATACAAGGGGGAACATTAGTCAGTTAAATAAGACTGTTGAGTCATTTGTCATATTAGCAAAGATTAAAATTATTTTTAATTCTCAATGGTATTACAAGGAAATAGATAATCAAACCGTTTGTTTTTTGTTTTGAGACGGGGTCTCACTTCATTGCCCAGAATGGAGTACAGTGGTGTCATGGTAGCTCACTGCTCCCTGGAACTCCTGGGCTCAAGTGATCCTCCTGTCTTAGCATTCTAAGTAGCTGGGCCTAGAGTTGTGAACCGCCATGCCCAGCTTAATTTTTTTTTAACTTTTTTTTTTTAAGATAAGTCTTACTATGTTACCCAAACCAATGTTTAAAGTATGCGTTTTTAAATACTTTTTGAGAATAATCTGTCAATATGTATAAAAAATTTTAATATGTATATTCCTTGGTTCAGAAATTTGACCTTTTAAATTTTTATAAGGAAGTAATTGGATACAAAGCAATTTCATAGGCAAAGTATATTTTTCTTGTAATATTTATATTAGCAAAGAGATTAGAACCAATTTAAATTTACATCAGCAGAGGACTTTTTAAAATAAATGATGCTGGCTCGGTGCCTGTGGCTCAAGTGGCTAAGGCGCCAGCCACATATGCCTAAGGTGGTGGGTTCAAATCCAGCCCAGGCCTGCCAAACAAGAATGATGGCTGCAACCAAAAAATAGCCGGGCATTGTGGTGGGTGCCTGTGATCCCAGCTACTTGGGAGGTGGAGGCAGGAGACTCGCTTGAGCCCAGGGGTTGGAGGTTGCTGTGAGCTGTGATGCCACGGCACTCTACCCAGGGGGACAGCTTGAGGCTCTGTTTCCCAAAAAAAAAAAAAAATAAAATAAAATAAAATAAAATAAAATAAATGATGCTGTACTTATAGAACTATCTAGATTTTTTAAGTGTTATAAAATGACCCATTTTTAATAAAACAAGAAAAAGCATATTATAAAATAGTATATAATGATCTTAATTTTGTGTATAAAATATGGAAAAGTTATAAAAACTTAAAAGAAGACTGAAAGAATTTATGCCAAAATTTGTTCTCTTCTGTATTTTCCAGATTTTTAAAATTAATTTATTTGAAATATACTTATTTGTGTAAGTATAAAAAAAGAAAATATGAGGTGGCCACAAAGTTTGTGTACAAATGTACACTATTTTAAATTGCACACAAACTTTGTGGCCACCCCGTGTGTGTGTGTGTGAGTGTGTGTGTGTGTGTGTGTGTGTAGGCACACAAGCATATAAACATTTTAAGAATGTATTGTAAAAATGGATTCTTTGTAACTGTAAATGTGAATGCTGAAGTCTAACTTTTCCCTATTTTCCACTTGAGGAGAGTTCTCTTTTTGTGGTTGTGAAACTGAGGCATGTCAGTATTCTTTAAAAGAGAAATTGATTTGGTATCCACAGATAACCTTGAAATGGAGACCTAAAAAGTCCCTCCCAAGTTATGTTGTTGATTTTGCTGCAGTGATTACAGCTGCAGTAAACTCTGGTATAGGCCCCACAGGCTCCAGAAAATCAAAGTCAAGCCTCTATTCTCAGACACATCCTGAGATGCAGGGAGCTTGAATGCCGGGTCAGAAGCCGTGTTACCATCATCTGCTTTTCTCTTCAGGCTCCCGGAGAGAAAGATGCGGGTACCGCGTAGTGCCGAGACAGCGGTGTTCTGATGAGCACCTGCGTTGCCCGAGCAAGGCCAGGAAGGGCGGCGGCCCGGCGCCCCGCGTGCGGGACCTGCTGCTGAGCGCCCTGAGCCCGGAGCAGCTGGTGCTGGCGCTGCTGGAGGCCGAGCCGCCCCGCGTGCTGGTGAGTGGCCCCGGCGGGCCCTTCACCCAGGAGTCCCTGATGCTGTCCCTGACCAAGCTGGCCGACAAGGAGCTGGTACACATGATCGGCTGGGCCAAGAAAATTCCGGGTACGAGAAAAACCTGCTCCTAACATTTAAGGGGCAGGAGTGCGAAATGGGTCCATAAACTATGCCTAGATATGTTAACGGCCTGGTTTATAACTTCTGAAGGAAATATGTTCTTTCCTCCTGTCTTGACAGACATACCTTTATCAAGGCCAGGCTCAGAGTCTCACTATGTCGCCCTTGGTAGAGTGCCATGGCATCGTAGCTCACAGCAACCTCAAACTCCTGGGCTTATCGATTCTCTTGCCTCAGCCTCCCAGTCGCTGGAACTATAGGTGCCTGCCACAAGGCCTTGTTTTTGTTGTTGTTGTTGTTGTTGCAGTTGGCCTTGAATGGGTTCCAACCTGCCAGCCTCGGTGTATGTGGCTGGCGCCATAACCACTGTGCTACGGGCGCTGAGCCTGATTAAGAATTCTTGAACTCCTCTGATTTCTATCCCAGATGTGGAAGCATAGGAAAAATGGTGGTGAAATGCACACGGTCACACACTGCCTTGGCACACTTCATGCCATCTGCTGCACCCTCCCCAAACTGGCCTAGAGGTGGCCTCTCAAGCCTAGAGGTGGTCTGGGAGCAGGGACCCCGGGAGCAGCCCACCCAAGCTCTGCAACTGAGCTGGGAGTCATTTCGGCAAGAAATTCTAGAGGGACCTGGAACAAGGTTGAGAGGAAGGAATATGGGGTTCACATTGACCTGACTCTTGGCTGTGGACCCCTCATCTGGAGAGGACCATTGTGGTGTGACTGAAGTGAAAGTGAAAGTTTTGTCAGATACTAAGTAGTATTTCATAAAATAGTGTCATGTATGTATATGAGCATACATGGACGAACAGGACATCAGCAGTTGAAGTAACATGAAGCGTCTAGGCCAGTACCCCTGGACGCCATCACTTTAAACATGGGCTTAGCGCCTCAGGAATTGTCATTGGGAACTCGCATTTCCCCTCTTAGAAGGTGGTCATTTCCCTCGGCCCATTGGTAATAATATACCTGAAGTACTGTATTGTGCTAATTTTTAATACCTACTAATTATCCTTTAAATTGGTGTTTCTGTGGAGAAATGAATCTAGGATTCTAATCTAGCCCCACTGAAGAACCTCTTCCATACGCTTCTTTGCAGTGTGTAAGAAATGAGGTCTCTCTCCATGTTCTGAGCCACTGGGGGCCCTCTCATGGCCTGGCAGCTGTGTTCGGTGGACTGCAGAGATTAGGAGGCCGCTGGGGGAAGGGCAGTTGAGGGGTAAAGACCTGTGGGAACAGGCCCTCAGTGATCGTGTCTTTGGGGTCATTTGTTGGCCTGAGTCCTTGCCTACTGAGCTTCTTGAAATGTTCTGGGTTTGGTTTTGCTTTGTCTAGCATCTTCACCTTCACCAGAATTGTTTCCTAGAGGAGATAGTACTGATGTACTTTCCTCTGGTTTTTGCTTTAAATGTGTTTCAAACACCATTTTGCAGGACTGCATGTGGAGACTGGGGGGAAACTAACCCCTGCTGAAAGTTGTGCCGCTTCCTTGTGCCATAACAAAACTGAACTCTTAAGTTGCATGAGTCCTTATTCAAGTGTGGTATTTTGAAAGTTTTTCCAAAAAAACTTTCTGAAGGGGTGATTTCTTTTTCCCCTCTTTTAGCTGAGCTAAGCATAGCATGTGGCTTTGGAAAGTATTTATCTATCTTTACATTCATTATTCCATTAACTTATCCTTTATGCAGATCGACATAATTGTTCAGACTTGAACCATTGTGTTCTCTGTACAGTTTCCTTATCTGTAGAATGAGAATGATAAGAGATCCTTCCTACCTGTAGGAAATTCTCAGAGGTAACTTTATTACCCCCATTTTTCCTATAAGAAAAACAAGAACTTTAAAAGGAGATTAATGACCAGTTAGGAAGAGGCTGATGGGGTCTAGCCACTCTGAGGCCGTGCCTTTCTCTCCTATATTTATATTACATCGGCTCCTGCCTTTACCATGACTTGTAAAAGAAGTTGTGGCGTTGTGTCTGCTTAGCTTTTGAAGTGCTCACATCCCCAGACACTGATTACCTGTGTCTTTCCAGTCCTGTGAACAATGAATGCTATAAGGTTATTGGGACCTGCTTGGATGTTTACATGTGTATTTGCTCTTTGGAATGGAATCACCTAGGGACACTACTTCTATGCAGAAGAATGATCCTAACACTGACTGGGAAAGTACAAACGATCAGGGAAACCGCTTCAGATGAAGCCTTGACTTTCAGCAGGGGCCGGTACTTCTTTCTGCATGCTCCCCCCTCCTTCTGACCCCCAGCTTCTACCTACCCTGTTCTCCCACTCTTCCTGGGCCCAATCATGGATGGGGGCAGGCAGGTAGCCTCTCTGACTGGCATCCAAGCAATATCTTTCTCAGCAGTGCAGAGGAGTTATTAGGATACAGTAAACAAAGAGTTATTCTGGCTTTCTGTTCCTCTCCTGTCTCTGCATGGGGATTTGTCTCTAGAAGGGGCCCAAGATTGGGAATTGTGAATTGCATAACTTAAGCATCATAATTGTCTTCCTTTAACCAGCATTAAGCCACATTTTTATCGATTATTTCTCTATATTGTTTGTGTTTTCTTAGCATTTTAAAACTTGCTATTCTGTCTTTGCAGAAACAGGAGCTGTGGAGCAGGGTAGGTGTGTCTCATGGCCTCTTGCTTTCCCCAGGCTTTGTGGAGCTCAGCCTGCTGGACCAAGTGCGGCTCTTGGAGAACTGCTGGTTGGAGGTGTTAATGGTGGGGCTGATGTGGCGCTCCATCGACCACCCCGGCAAGCTCATCTTTGCTCCAGACCTTGTTCTGGACAGGTGAGGAAAAATACATTGTTTCTTCTCCAACTTGTTTGAGTGAGGGCTTAGCAAGGAGGCACAAAGTCCTGGGTGCGGCAATTAAGATCTCACACCGGGAGGGCAATTAAAAGGTGAAAATGTGCTCAGTTCCTTCACTGGGTCAGGAACCAGAGAGAAAGAGCATCGGTACACAGATTCAGTGTCCTATAACTTATTTGAGTTTGCAGCAGCATTTACAGGCCGGAGGCACGATGGGACCGTAGCTTGCAGGGGTGCGGCCACTAAGTATATAAGTCAACACAGACTTTTGTTTTCAGGCTATAATCTTTAGTCATCCTACTGTTTTTCCTCCTACAGAGACTGATTATATCTTGAGCTACTTGGAAAGGTGATAAAATTCTTACGAATCTGCTAAGTTTATTTTCATGTACTTTAACTCACTCTATATAGCATTTTTGGCAATAGTGTTAGAAGGAGTGGTTATCAAAACCAAAGGAAAATCAACAGAAATTGGGAAACGATGGCTGAAGCCATGACTTGGTTGCATTTAGTTTTCTTCTAAAGATGAAAATCAACTTTAATCAACTTAGGCTAACTATTTATGGAGGCAAAGCTGGGATATACAACTGCCAAGCCTTTTAGCAAAGAAGCAGAATACTCTATTGGTGAATTTGAACAATTGGAAAATCTCCATGGAAGTTGATTTCCATGCCCTTTATGTTGAAAAAGTGTCAGTGTTGAATGCTCAGCCACATTAGAACTCGTGTGGAGTGGGAGGATACCTCACACTGTGAATGGAAAGTGCCTGCGCCAGCTCTTGCATTACAAGCCTGTCACTGCTTTAGGTCATCAGAAGACCCCCATGTATACCTCAAGCAGGTAGAGAGTGAATCCCCAAGGTATCAGCACCCATTCAATGTAATTGAGGTGTTGTGGCAGAGAACAGGGCCTTTGGGAAGAGCCTGAGCATGGGAACGTGGGACATTACTTGAGCAGGAGCCAACCACAGAGGGGGGCCCTGGAAATTCAGAGCCGTGCAGGGGATCAGACCCAGTAGCTCCTTTATTGTGTGTACACTTGACAGGTGTTGACTCATTTAATCTTCCCCACAGTCCTTTAGGGGTGAGTACTATTATCATCCTTGTCCTTCAGATATGGAGACAGGAGGTTAAGTGATCTGCCTCCAGCTACTGGGTAGTAAGTGGTGGAGCTGGACTTGGGGCTGTAAAGTGTGTAAAGTTCACACTCTTATGGACAACAATACACTGCCTCTTAGCAGGATAGAGAACTGGAAGGGAACAGAGGAGGCCAAATGGCGGACTGTCCACCTGCTTTCTGTTTTTGTCTTAGACCAGCCCTACTCTACTCTTCACCTACTGCAGAAACCCACTTCCTCTGCTGTCATCTCAGGAGACCATGTTATAGGGCAGGCTGAGATGTCAACCACCCAGCCAGGCCCCTGCTTCCTTCCCTCCCTCCCTCCCTCCCTCCCTACCTTCCTTCCTTCCTTCCTTCCTTTGTTATTTTCCACTTAAGTCATCTTGCATGTAAATATTCACATTAATTCTCCTAGAAGTTAGTGCTAGAGGTTAGTGTTCCATCCCTGGATGAACTGATGCATTTGCAGAAATTGAGACTTAATTATTTTACTTTTTGCACTGATTTCAAAACTGGTGAAAAATTTTGTGTTTTTTTTCTTTTTTTTTGTCATTTTCTTAGTTATTATTTTAAAACGTTCACATTCTGCTCTTGTGTGTTTTTTTCTAGTGACTGTTCCATTCCAGGTTTTCAGTACAATCAGCTGTTCTCTTTCTGTCACGAGTTCTTCAAGTCCCATAAATATGTGTATAAGTTTTATAAATGGACACAAACTCTGTATAAATGGTAGGCCTACCTATTAGTTACATTAGAGAAAGGAAAAAGTTTGATTGATTGAGACGAGGTCTTGCTGTGTTGCCTAGGTTGGCCTCAAAATTCCTGGGCTTCAGCAGTTCTCCTACCTCAGCCTCTAAAAGTGTTGGAATTAACAGGCGTGAGCCACCTTGCCTGGGTCCTAGTGTTGTTTTTAACACATTGACTTGTGAAGTCTAGAATTTCAAGTTTAAGATAGTTCAGCTACTTAGTGTATCTCTTACACAGATAAATACATTTTTATGTAATAGATATATTTCTGGAGCAGTTGCTTATTCAAAAAGTCAGGATCATGCTCCCTAAAGGAGTTCTGTTCTAAATGTTTTTTTGCAAAGTGAATAAATAATATTTATTTGAAAATAATTGTTTTTTGCTGGATTGTCCTATCAAAGTTCCTTCAAGTGATGTTATGAGTACATAAACAGTGATTGCAACTAATTCAGCCCATGTGTGGATACTGAGACTGTAATTTCTGTTTCCCTTTATTCTTGTTGAGGCTTCTGCAGCAAGAAAACTTGAGCCTACCGAGGATAAGAGGAAACCCCAGTTATCTCAGCTTTTTCTAGCAAGGTAGTTCTTTTTTTAGTAACTACTAGAATCATACATTCAATGTGAAGACCTACCTCAGAACCTCACCTTCTACTTCTTAAAAAAAAAAATTATATATGCCAAGACATCTTTGTTTCCTTAGCATCAACAAGAAGCTCTCTAATATTAAATGTTATTAAAAAGTCAGAGGAATTTTGGACCTGGGCTTGGACCGTATTGTAGATGTCTACAGACTTCTATAGAATCGTATGTCTGTACAGGTACCGAGCTTGCATTCACATTAGTTATTTGTATGTTGAATTTCTTCAAGATCACGACAGAATTTTCACTTCTAAATTTTAATTTACCCTTATATAGCCAGGAAATTTCACAATTTCACATATTCATTACGTCCTTTCCATGTTCTAAGCCTTACGTGGCTCCACTGTCATCTTCATCCCTATAAGCACCCCCATTCCTACTGTCACACACACAGAGGTCCACTGTGGGGTACTGCCAGCAGATATGTGTATAGGCGCAAAATATTGTTCCCCAAAGCAAGGTCCATGCATTCAAAAGTTTGGTGTTGGTATCAAACATATTTTTCTTATGTAAGAGTGATAATTAATAACAAATTCCACATCTAATTACTAAATTTTGTTTAATACTGGTTTATGGAAGCAAAAACAAATTTCTGTCAGTAGGTCAGTTTGATTGATAAATTATTTCAGTGTTTTAGCATTCAAATTATATGTCCTCTGTCTTCAACTCTTCTAATCCTGTCCTAATTTCTTATTCATAATTCAATTTTAATCTAAAATTACGAAATAAATGAAATAGATTTCATCAATTTGTCATTTCAAAGTCCTTCCCCCCTTTGTTCTGTGTAATTCATTTGAAAGTGGAAGTTTATCAGGTTGTCATTAATGAAATATTATACTTTATTATCTCTATACTTCTTATTTATTTTGTAGAAATATATTTGATTTCTATAGCCTGTAAAGTGAATACTTTGCCAGGTGTGACATGGTTGGCTGTTATACCTGCTAAAAAGAAATCAGACCTAGTTCTTTAGATTTTCTTTAGAAATTCACTTTTTTCATGAGGTATATATCCTCTGATTACTATGAGTTATAGCATTTATTAGTTTTCAAGAGGCCACCATATGTAAACTCTCCACATTTTAAATAAGAATTTTCGTTAAAAACTGCATGTATTTTAATGAGAAACTGGTATCAATTTCAGTATTTAGGGATCGTTTTAAGTACAGGTGGCAACTTCTAGAAAATAGGATTGATTTCAGATGGGTCCCCTTACCGTATGAGAGGAGGGGAGTGTGAGTTGTGCATATGTGTGTAATCCTACATCAGACTCCGAGACTCACAGAAGAGCTAAACTATTAAACCACCAATGCAGAAGTTGGTGGATTTTTTGTTTTGCCCCCCAAACATATTTTAAAACCAGCTTTTCTTGGTATCCAATGTTCTCAAGCCCAACAACTTCCAATAATTTATTGTCCCCAGGCAAAGTGACTTAATGTGGCATGAGGGGCATTCAGTGAACAAGTATTTCTTCTTTGTGTCAGCTGTGTACATGGCCTATGCTGTTCTTACTGGACATCTGCACAAGTCTACCTCGGAGATCCCAAAACTTAGGGAGGTGGTTAGTGGGGAGGGTTGAGGATTTCCTATAGATTTTGCCACTGTTTGCCCAGGGCTCTTATACTCCAAAGTCTCCTTTCCCTATGAGTGACTTCTAGGGGGCACTGGTGTTTGGTTATTTAACCTATGCACTTACCAAAAATTGTAGGAGTGTGTTTGTAGGAGTTAGCATGCTTAGTTGTCAGTGAGCAATTTGCATACTTGTAAACCTGCCTAAGAGAGTCTGGGGAGGGAGGTGCCAGTGCCTTGGAATGCAGGATCCTAGTGAGCTGTGTGGCACTGCACTTAATGGGAAAGGCTTCCCCGGGTTAATTGGTGGTACCTATTATTGTCAGTTCACTTAAATTCTGCAAAGCTCTTCCCCCCAAATACTGCTATCGCTAGAAATGTCCTGGCTTACTGTAGGGGAAGGAAGAGGGAAGCAGCCAGTTCTTTGAGGATCTTGAGTTCTTGTTTGGAACTGCTAAAGAGACTAACGGTGGAACCTGCAGAAACCCATTGCCCTTCCTTGTGTGCTGTAGGCTTTCAGGAGTGAAGGAGGGTTTCATGGTGATGTCATCTGTTTGTTAAGACCTTCCAAATAGAAAATTTGGGGGAGTAGTGAGGTGGAATAATGTGATAATGTGCCTAGCTGGAGTGAATAGAAGCTGCTATTTTCTAGATAAAGTTTTAAGTAATTTACTTTCAAAGTATATTTTAAAATTTACTTTTAAGTTGCTTTTGAAAAGAATTTTGATTATATGTCTCAAAGTTTATCTAAAATATTTTGTTTAAAAATAATTTCAGTAAGTAAAAGATTTCCCCCCTTTCACATCTCTTTTCCTGATTCTAATCCATTTTCTCTTAGTGTGATTTCTTTGCATATCATATTTGCTTTTTCCAAATTATATTTAAATGTTTCTTAGCTGCTATGCCAGTTTCTAAGTGACCACCAGGAAATGAGAGTTGAGCCCTAGATATGAAGTTTTATTTCTTCTTGGAATATTTGCTTCTGTAACGACCAGTCTCCCTCAGTAACACTTCCTGGTGGGAACACAGACTGGGTCATTAGAGATATGTGTCACTTGTGGGCTGGTTGACTGAACTGACTTAGGATGAAAATGATCAACAGCAGTGGTGTTCCTGTGCAAAAACATTTGGTGAACAGGCAGAAGGAAAATGTAGTTCCAGGGCATATGTTTGCCTAAATAGTATTTACACACGTATCTGCTTTAGGGCTTTGTAGGACATGCCCTGTCTTCCTTATAGATAATTGTAGTAATTTCATGTGGTTAGGTAAGATTTCATCCACGCTTTGTTGTAGTCAGCAAAGTCTTAACTGTAACATGTTTACAGATGTTATTCAGATGAAATTTGAGATGAATAATAAAACACTCCTTGTTGTTTTTTAATGGTGGCCTGAAGCTGTGTTCTTTAAATTTCCAAATGAACTTTTGTAGGGATGAGGGGAAATGCGTAGAAGGAATTCTGGAAATCTTTGACATGCTCCTGGCAACGACTTCAAGGTTTCGCGAGTTAAAACTCCAACACAAGGAGTATCTCTGTGTCAAGGCCATAATCCTCCTCAACTCCAGTGAGTAATCGCGCAGCTGGGCTGGGTTTTATTGCTGAGAGATGCTGCCTCTAGAACCAGCATGGTGTTAGGAAGAGTATTGGACTTCTGTTTTATTTTAAAAGGGTAAAATGACTTTATTTTGGATGTCTCTGTTTTATTTTGTACAAGGATTTAAACTACCAAGCTAACTTTTGGTAAGTTGAATTAAATTATTCATTAGGTGAATGACTGGCAAGTCAAGTTAAAAAGTAGCTCAAGCCATTTTCTGGAAAAGAGAGGAAAAAAGAACTATAAAATGTTTACCTTTCAGCTTTTTTTTCAGTTTTTACACAGACACTTTATATGATTGACGTGCATTTGTATTTATTGTTTTGGAGTCTACTTTTCACAGGTTCATTCATTCACTCAAGACATTGAAGTTACAGTCCTGCCCTCAAATAGTTCAGAGTGTAGAGAAGGAGGGAGAGGAAAGACATCATTAAAATTGATCTCAGGGCCATAATAAAGTGTGCAGAGGGCACCAAGGGGAGACAGAAGGAGGAGAGATGCCGGAGTGGATGCAGAAGGGAAGGATGTTTGAAGGTGTCTTCAGGGAAGAGAGAGGGAAGGCTGGGTAAGGTTGCAGAACACAGCGCTGAAGATTACAGATTGCTGCCTTCAGCCTTAGGAGAAGTTCAGGCAAGGGAGCTTCGGGCACAGATCCGAGTTACAGAAGGTCATTCTGGCTACCATGTGGAGGGCTGACTGGAAAGGGGAGAGACTGAGGCAGAGGCGGCTAGAGGCAGTGAGAGCCAGAACTAACTAATGCTGTGGTCAGAAGGCAGGACCGGACCTGAGGGAAATGTCGGGTGCAGGTGGGAAATGAGGAAGGTGTATAGCACGTGTGGATGGTTTAGCTTTGCTATTTATTTTCTCATATAATGTTACTTGGTTATTGTAAACATTCAAACAAAGGAAAAAACATAAAAGGAAGAAAATAAAATCGTCAAGACAACTGTCCTCAAGATAACCACTGTCGTTGGTGACCATTCTTTATCAGTGTGGCTCATACCCACACTCCCTTGTCCTTTTTTTCTGTCCTGTGATAATCACTTAAAGTAATAGCTCACTTCCAATGGATACTGGGATAGTTTTTCATTTTTAAAATACAAATACTTCTCCTTCTTGCTTTTTTTACTTTTTAAAATGCTGTGAAATCCCCACCAGGTCAACTAGGAGACGTCTACTCAATCTTTGAAATGAAGGCAGCCCACTAAATTGTTCAACCCATTCCCCTACTGATGAGCCTTTCCTTAACATCCAGTTCCTCATTTCTTTTTTTCACCATTATGAACGTCACTGCAGTAAGTAGATTCATTATTTTGGACGCAGTTCTGGGTGCCTGGGCAGCTGTGAAGCTGCTTGGTGCACTGTCTACCTGGTGTCTGATCTGGCCCCAACACCAGGTATTGATAGCTTTGCTCGGCTGTTTACTCTTCTTGGGCCTTTAGGTTATTGATTTTTTTCTTTCTCAAATACTATGTGTATCCAAGTTTTAATCCTTACTTGCTGGTTTACAGATACCCTTATTTGAACAACATATGGGGCTCTATTGCTTAGATGTTATCCAATTGAAGAGCTCAGTGCTTGAAGCCACAGGGAAATGTCAGACTGTATAACACCTCTGTATTTTAACTCAGCCAAACAGCAGTTCCTGAAGCCAGAGTTCAGTGCTGACCCTGTGGCCTCGCGGGTCCTAGGCTGTCCTCCTGATCCAGGGCCAGCTGACTGCCCCCTCCAGCCCTTATACATTTTTTCCTTCACAGACTCCAGTACATTGGCACTAGTTTTGATGAGCAGTGATCCTCAGACTATCTGTGGTGAAAAACCAGATCTCTTTTTTTTTTTTTTTTTTTTAATGACAAGGTCTCATTCTGTCACCTGGTCTAGATTACAGTGGCATCATCATAACTCACAGCAACCTCAAACTCCTGGGCTTATGTGATCCTCCTGCTTCAGCCTCCTGAGTAGCTGAGACTACAGGTACCCTCAATGACACCTGGATAATTTTTCTGTTTTTTTGTAGTGATAGGGTCTCATTCTCACTCAGGTTGGTATCGAACTCCTGAGCTCAAGGGATCCTCCCAACTTGGCCTCCCAGAGTACTAGGATTACAGGTGTGAGCTACCATGCCCAGCACAGGACAATTACCTTTATAAAATAGACTAAAAATTAATTAGTAGAAAAATAGAAGCATAAAATACAAATCCTAGTTTATTATGTTATTATTAGTTATTACATTGATAATTTAAAATTACTCAATTGCTTAAAACTTTCTTTTTTTTTTTTTTTTTCTTTGAGACGGAGCCTCAAGCTATCCCCCTGGGTAGAGTGCCATGGCATCACGCTCACAGCAACCTCCAACTCCTGGGCTCAAGCGAGTCTCCTGCCTCAGCCTCCCAAGTAGCTGGGACTACAGGCGCCCGCCACAACGCCCGGCCATTTTTTGGTTGCAGCCATCATTGTTGTTTGGCAGGCCCAGGCTGGGGATTCGAACCCGCCACCTTAGGTGTATGTGGCTGGCGCCTTAGCCACTTGAGCCACAGGCGCCGAGCCTGCTTAAAACTTTCTAAATGATTACACTCAATTTCTACTTACGTCTTTGTGAGTTGGTAATAGGCCACACTTTGAGCTCTGGAGAGAGCATGGGATGCTGTCTAGGAGGTGGTTGGGCCTGGGGTGGAGGGTGGGGTTAGCTTTGAAAAACAGAGAGAGGAAGAACGAAAAAGGGATCCGAGGGCCGGGTGAGGGAACAGAGGCCCTGGAGACAGCCTTCAGATACTTCCTAGTTGGGTCTGATTCTGGCCTTCTGTGCCTGAGGTGACATTTCCCTTGTACCCAACATAATTCCCACTCACCTTTTACAAAATATTACGAGGGTCCAACTTACATCAACAATGAAGTTGATGTGCATGTAGGCAGTGTCTAGCAGGAGATTTGAAATTGATCGTGGAAGAGTCACCTTTTTCAGACCATTTCCAAGCAGCCTGCAGACATCTCATGCTGGTGCTGCAGTCTCTTCCTCTGTTAAAGGGGAGATTTGTTTAAAAGTATGTTCGTGTCTTGGCAATGGAGGATGATCCAATGCCAGGTCCTGGAGCATCTTTCACTTTGAGAAATAATCTAGAACTCTCTTCTTTGCGGCAAAGTGCTCCTTGGAAAGCAGTGTTTGCTTGTTGTTACAATACTTTGCAGTATATAGCCTGGCAAGCTCCTTATCGCCACTTCAGCTTCTGAGACATCATATTGTGTTGCTGTCAAAACTAGAAGCAGCGTCTGTGCCAGTAGGAAAGACCAGTCTGCGCGTCTCTCCCACAGCAGCTGACAGATCATATGGTACAGAAGGGGGAGGCTCGCGGTGCCCGCTTATGGCCATAAATGAGCACGACTTGTTTACAGTAAACTCCAAGTTTTACCAAGCTCCTTTCTTTCTTGGGAGTCATAACAAATGTATTCTGTTCATCATTGCTGTGAAGAAGATGGGATTCTGTTTCTATTGGAAAATTTCCACTGTCAGGAGAGCTAAGTCTTTTCTATGTTAGGTTTTATGGATTTGCACACAGAGGCTTTTTTCTTTTGGATTATTTGTAGCACTGAAACACAACAAAAACAGAAATGGAATTTACCTCCCCCCTTAAATTTTAAAGCTCTGATGGTATGTATATAACATAACCAGACATTGGACATTGGACAATGGGCTGCCTGTGACAGTGGTCCCCAGAGAAGGAAGGTGACCTAGGCAGTTCAAATGCCCAGTACCGCCTGGAGCTGGTTTCCAAGTTGCAATGCAGGGAGGTGTGTATTAATCAGGTTTCTCGAGAGAAAAAGAACCAACAGGATAGATAAGATAGATGGATAGACAGTGGATAGATAAATATGAGATGGGATTTATTATGGAGATGGGCTCAAGCAATTACGGAGGCTGAGGAGTTCCAGGATAAGCCATTTGCAAACTAGAGACCAGGGAAGCCAGAATCATGGCTCAGTCTGAATGAAAAGGCCTGAGAACCAGTCTTAGACTGGGGGTGTGAGAAGTTACAGAGATCAAAGGCTGGAGAACCTGGAGTTTGATGTCCCGGAGCAGGAGAAGATGGATGTCTCAGCTCTGAGAGAGAAAGAGAGAGGGAGGAAGGAAGACATGTACACAAATGGGCAAATTTCCCTTCCTCTGTCTTTTTGTTCTATCACTCTTAGCTGATTGGGTGGTGCCTGCCAACACTGACTAAGAAAAGAACTTCCCTAGTTCACTGATTTAAGTGCTAGTGTCTTCTGGAAATGCCCTCACAGATGTACCCAGAAATAACGCCTTATCAGCTCTCTAGGTATGTCTTTTTTTTTTTTTTTTTTTGAGACAGAGCCTCAAGCTGTCCCCCTGG
>NW_003852510.1:6227230-6231258 GCF_000181295.1 Otolemur garnettii
AGGCGCCGAGCCTCTAGGTATGTCTTAATATATTGAGTTCACATATGAAATTAACTGTCACAGGCTGACATGGTAGCTCACGCCTGTCATCTCAGCATTCTCAGAGGCCAAGGTGAGAGGTGGGTGGATTACTTGAGCTCAGGAGTTTGCGACCAGCCTGAGCAAGGGCAAGACCCTATCTCTAAAAATAACAGGGCATTGTGGCAGGTGCCTATAGTCCAGCTACTTGAAAGGATGAGGCATAGAGGATCACTTGAGCCCAGGAGTTTGAGGTTGCTGTAAGCTTTGATACCACAGCACTCTACCAAGGGTGACAAAGTGAGACTGTCTCAAAAATAAATAAGAAAAATAAAATAAACCATAACAAGGGGTAGCGCAAATAAGTACCAGTGGCCTCCCTAACCAAGGAGATGGAGCTTTGAATCTGAAGCAGCTAAGGAAGCTAGGATTCGGTGGGAGAGTACTGAGAGGGAAGAGCCACACTTAGAAGCCGAGACCAGCAGAGCAGCCTCTTCAGGTCTTCGGTGGAGTACTAATGTGCTCGTGCTTATGAGAATACAGAGGACAGGGAAAGAACCACCATATAGGAATTGACAGAACCCCTGAAGTTCACACAGGGCCAGGAATCATTCGTATTCTTGCCAGCCAACGGGGAAAACTTTGCAATCCACCGGGTGTTGGGTATAGTACTCCAAAGGGTACTGCAGTTGCCTCTGTAATGGAGTAAAATTAGCTGTAAAGACTGCTGTGGTTCCTCCAAACAGAATGAAAGCAGACCTGAGGATCCAATTATTGCTGGGTAATTTAACTGCATCCCAGCACAAAGTGCACGAATAAGAGGCACCTGTGTTTTACTATGCTTTGCTTTATTGTACTTGACTGATGTAGCATTTTTTTATAAGTCAAAGGTTAGGGGCGACCCTCCATTGAACAAGTCTATTAGCACTATTTCCCCAGCAGCACCTGCTCACTTTATGTCTATTTCAAACTTGTTCATTGTAATTGTATCTGATATGGTGATCTGTGCTCAGTGGTCTTTGAGTTACTGTGGTAATTGTTTGGGGTGCCACGAATAGCGTCCTTATAAGAGGCCAGACTTAACCAGTAAATGTTGTGGCTATTCTCCTGTCTGTCTCCCTCTACTCTGGCCTCCCTATTTCTTGAGACACAACAATATTGAAATCGGGCCAGTCAATAACCCCACAGTGCTCTCCGAATGATATAGGGAAGGGAAGAGTCACACATTTCTAACTTTAAATCAAAAGCTAGAAACAATTAAGCTTAGTGCGGAAGACAAGTCAAAAGCTGAAATAGGCCAAATGCTAGGCTACCAGTTAGCCATGCAAGTTGTGAATGTAAAAGGAAAACTCTTGTAGGAAATTACAGTTGCTACTCCAGTGAACATGTGAATGATAAGGGAATGAAACAGCCTTACTGTGGATATGGAAAAAATTTCAATGGCCTTGATCAAACCAGCCACAATATTCCCTAAAGCCAAAGCCTAATCTAGAGCAAGGCCCCAACTCTCTTGATTTCTGTGAAGGCTGGGAGAGGTGGGGAAACTAAAGAAGAAAAGTTGGATGCTAGAGGAGTTGGTTCACGAGGTTTAAAGGGAGAAGCCATCTCCACAACATAGAAGTGCAAGGTGTAACTGCGTGTGCTGGTATAGAAGCTGCAGCAAGTTATCCAGATGGTCTAGCGGAGACTGATGGAGGTGGTCACACCACACAACAGATTTTCAGTGTAGACAAAACAGCCTCATGTTGGAAGAAGATGCCCTCTGGGACCTTTACGGCTAGCTTCAAAGGATGGGTTTCCAGGTCCAAGTCCTTAAGGATAGCCTTTTGCCTGAATCCAAACTTTACGGAGCAAACCGGAGATGAACAGTTAATGCCTGGCTTCAAAGGACAAGTTGACTCTGTTGTGAGGGGCTAATGCCTCTGAAAATTCAAGGGCCCTTGAGAATGATGCTAACTCTACTCAGAGTTTGGCCTCCCGTTTTCCTGCACGGCTGTCACACTCAAGTTGGGATCATGTCACTCAGTCACATCTGCACTGGTGTCAGCATGCCAGGTGGCTACATCAGGGCTTGTCAGTAGTTATGTTTTATATAGTTGCATATTTCTGGATTGTGTATGTCTGCTAATTCCGTAGTATGGAATGGAAAGTAACTGTATCTTCCAAGTAAATTTCATGTCAAGCTGGGCACAGTGGCATGCTCCTGTAAACCCTAGCTACTTGGGACTGATGTAGGATCAGTCCCTTGGAACTGGGAGGATCTTTTGAACCCGGGAGTTGGAATGAGTGCAGGCTGGGTAACATAACCAGACCTGGTTTCATAAATAAATAAATAAATATTGCATTTTAACAACCTGTTACAAAGTTTGTTAAGGCATTTTTATAAACTCAGAGGTGTCATGCAAATATTGTAGTTATCGTAATAGCAGAGCCAAATTAAGAGAGGAAAGAACAGTCTTATTTTTACCCAGGGATCTGAAGTCGAGATAAATCTTCCCTGGGATAGAATTAGAGCAGGAAATGAATTCAAGAATTAGAATGCATATATAATAATTGACACTCTTAAAAAAGAAAGAATAGTTGACACTCTTTACAAATATTTTAAATTAGGAACAAGTTTATTTATCTAAACAGTTTTAAGAAGTAAGGATGAGGCTCAGCGCCTATGGCTCAAGTGGCTAAGGCGCCAGCCACATACACCTAAAGTAGCGGGTTCGAATCCAGCCTGGGCCCGCCAAACAACAATGATGACTGCAACCAAAAAAAAGCTGGGTGTTGTGGCAGGCACCTGTGGTCCCAGCTACTTGGGAGGCTGAGGCAGGAGACTTGCTTGAGCCCAGGAGTTGGAGGTTGCTGTGAGCTGTGATGCCATAGCACTCTACCCAGGGAAATGGCTTGAGGCTCCGTCTCAAAAAAAAGAAGTAAGGATGAAACATTTTTGTTTTTTGGAGACAATGTCTTACTCTTTTGCCCCCAGCAGAGTGCTATAACCTCAGCTCACAGCAGCCTCAATCTCTTGGGCTCAAGTGATCCTCCTGCTTCAGCCTCCTAAATAGCTAGGACTATAGGTGCTCACCATAGTTTTTCTATTTTTAGTAGAGACAGGTCTGGCTCTTGCTCAGGCTGGTCTTTAACTCCTGAGCTCAAGGAAGTTGGGCCTCGGCCTCCGAGAGTGCTGGGATTACAGGTGTGAGCCACTATGCCCGGCCATGGAACTTTGTATTAAATGAAAGAAAGAGGGTTAAAACCAGACAATCACATTTTGCATTAAGAAAGTCATGATTGGCTCAAGCCTTGGTTTGCTCTGCTCTGAATTTACGAAGAGAGTTCCTATGAAGCCAGTGGGGAGGAAAAGATAGAGGCACAAATGACACACAGAAGGACTCCAGGGAGCAAAGATGGAGGTGCCCTTTCCTGTTGAAGGAGAACATGGGCACAGAGCACAGCTGGCACCAGCCTTCTGGGCTCCTAACACTGGCCCTTTCCTGGTTCCAGTGTGCCCTCATGGTGCTGGGGGCAGGAAGTGGTGACAGTGGGTGTGGGTCAGGGCTGGAGGCCCCTTTCCTTAAAGGAGACAAGCAGGCTAGGCACCGGTAGCTCAGTGGGTAAGGGCACCAGCCACATACACTGAGGCTGGCAGGTTCGAACCTGGCCTGGACCTGCTAAACAACAACAAAAAAATAGCCAGGCACTGTGGCGGGTGCTTATAGTCCCAGCTACTTGGGAGTCTGAGGCAAGTGAATCACTTAAGCCCAAGAGTTTGAGGTTGCTGTGAGCTATGACACTACAGCACTCTACCAAGGGTGACAGAGTGAGATTTTGTCTTAATTAAAAAAAAAAAGGTGGTGCCTTTGGCTCAAAAAGGTAGGGTGCAGGTCCCATATGCTGGAGGTGGTGGGTTCAAACCCAGCCCCGGCCAAAAAAAAAAAAAAAAGAAAAAAAAAAGACAAGCAGACTCACATCACACACAGCTCCCAAAAGCCAGAAATGTTTTTCTTTGGTCAGGATTC
>NW_003852510.1:6232515-6235148 GCF_000181295.1 Otolemur garnettii
GTTGTTTGGCGGGTCCGGGCTGGGGATTCAAACCCGCCACCTTAGGTGTACGTGGCTGGCGCCTTAGCCGGTTGAGCTATAGGCGTCGAGCCAGAGGCGGGGGTCTTGCTGTTGCTCAGGCTGGTCTTAAACTCCTAAGCTCAAGGAATCCACCTGCCTCAGTCTCCCAGAATGCTAGGATTACAGGCATGAGCCACTGTGCCCAGCCTTTTTAGCATTTTTTTAGAGACAGAGTCTTGCTGTGTCATCCAGGCTGGGGTACAATGGTGCAGTCGTAGCTCACTGCAGCCTCAAACTCCTAGGCTGAACTGATCCTCTCACCTTAGCCTTTTGGAATAGCTGGGATTACAGGTACACACCACCATGTCTGGCTAATTCTTAATTTTTTTATAAGACAGAGTCTCTGGCCCTGACAACCCAGTTCCTTCCTAGGATGATTTTATGTAGGTTAGTCTTTCTGTATATACATCCCCTGGTGTGTACAACTGATGTTCCACAGGCCTTTTCAGACCTGCAGTGCCCTGCTCTCCAAACCACTTGATGCTGATGGACTCGGCACTGTGTGGAGCTGTGCTGCTTCCATAGCCTGCAGAAGGCCTAGGGGTCTGCTCTTGGCAGTGACTGCTGATTCATGAAGCGGGTGACCCAATACCCAAGACATGTTTCTGAGGGGAGCCTTTGTCATGCACAGCCAAGGAGCATTTACTGTGATTTTGGCTGAGGTATTATTTCATTTTTTTAAATAACAATTTTACTGAGATATAATTCATAGATCATCCAATTCACCTACTTAAAATATACAATAAAGTGTTTTTTATGTGGTGCTAGCACCGCCATAATCCATTTTAGAACATTTCATCACCCCCAAAGGAACCTCTATGCTCTGTGCCTGCAGGGCCTCCATTCCCTACGGCATCCACACCCCTGCGTGGCCACTGGGCTACACGTCATGTAGGTGGAATCACAGGCAATGTGGCCCTTTGTGACTGGCTACTTTTCCTTAGCATCATGTTCTCGAGCTTCATGCATGTCGTAGTGTGAATCAGGGCTTCCTCTTATGGCTGGATGATGTTCTATTACACGCATAGGCCACATTTTGTTTATCCATTCATCACTTGACGGATGTTTGGGTTGGTCTCACATTTAGGCTATGATGTGTGACCTGCTGTGAACATTCACGTGGAAGCTGAGGATTTATTTTGTATTTTCAATCTTTGTCACTTTGGACTGAGACATGGACAGGGGTACGACTTGGGCTCCTTTAGAATGACTATGGAGGCTCCTTGGGACGTGCAAAGCACGACACTCGCAAATTTGCTTTACTCTCAATGAGTCTCAACCTTCCTAATGCCATGACCCTTGAACACAGTTCCTCATGTTGTGGTGACCCCCAACCATAAAATTATTTTCATTGCTACTTCATAACTGTAGTTTTGCTACTGTTATGAATAGTAATGTAAATTTCTGATATGCAGGGGACCCCCAAAGGGGTCGTGACCCACAGGTTGAGAACCACTGCATTACTGTGCCCTCCTTGACTGAGTTGAACTTAGTCGAACCTGTGAGAGACCATGTAGTGAGAATAAGATGGAGTCCATCAGGCTGGGCCAACCGCTGGTCTGGTCGGTTTAGGTCTTATGTAACCTTCACCCTGTATCTCCATCTTTATTCTTTTGTAAATTTGACTTTAACCTAAAAAATGTTACCTTGAATAGTTTAGGGCGATTGATTTAGGAGAATCAATCCAACTTGTCAATTGGAAATGTTGAAATAGGTCGTAGGTTATACTGATTATTGTTTATTACTGTTTAAGATAAGGGTTAATATGGTGTTTGCTTTGAATGTGTATGGATAAAACTGGTTTTGGGAATGGAAGAACAGAACAGTCTTGGAGAGGCTACTCTCACTGTTCGCCAGAGTCACTGGCTTTCTGATTATAAAGCTTGGTGGACCTACTCCCATCTCTGCATTTGGCTGACAGTGGCAGCCAGACTGCTTTTGTCTGGTAATAGTTCCCCTAATTGACCTGAAAGTGTCAATAAAAATAGAGAACAAAAACTGCCAAACAACTTCTGTGAATGATGAAGCACCGGCCACCCTTCCTTCTCATGACAGAGTGGGTGGCTCCCTGGTTGACTTCACGTATTTGTTTTCCCCCTCCCTTTTAAGAAATTTCAATAGATTTAGGGGGTGCAGGTTGGAGTCTGTTATATGCCTCCCTTGAAGAGTCTGGGCTTGTGGTGTAGCCATTGCCTGAGGAGTGTACATTGTACACATAGGTAGTCTTTCATCCATCACCCCTTCTGTGTCTCCCTCCTTGTGAGTCTGCAATGACCATTACACCCCTCTGTGTGCCTTTGTGTAGCCATAGTCTGGCTCCCACTTATAAGTGAGAACATGCGACATTTATTTTTCTGTTGCTGAATTACTACACTTAAGATGTCTCTATTTCCATCCAAGTTGCTGCAAAAGACACGATTTCATTCTTTCTTATGACTTACGTATGTCATCGTGTGTGTGTGTATATATGTATGTATGTAGATATACATATACATACATGCATACGTGTGTGCGTGTGTATATATGTACGTATGTAGATATACATATACACACATGCATACGTGTGTGCGTGT
>NW_003852510.1:6235428-6243069 GCF_000181295.1 Otolemur garnettii
GTGTATATATGTACGTATGTAGATATACATATACACACACACATACGTATGTGCGTGTGTCTCTCTCCCCCAACATTGTCTTTATCTGTTCATCAGTTGATGGGCACTTAGGTTGATTCTCTACCTTAGTGATTGTGAATTATGCTGTGATAAACATACAAGGGCAGGCATGTTTTGATATAAGGATATCTTTTCCTTTGGGTAGATACCTGGTGATGGGATTGCAGGATCTCATGGTAGGTCTATTTTTAGTTCTTAGAGAAATCTCCACACTGATCTCCACAGGGATTGTGCTAATTTACATTCCCACTGACAATGTATAAATGTTCCCTTTTCACTACATTGGTGCCAGCATCTATTATTTTTGACTTGTTCATTATGACCATTTTAATTATAAGAATTAAATAGTAATTCTATTTAATAGTAAGATAATATGTCATTGCATTTCTCTGATGATTAGTGATATTGAGCATTTTTTCATTTGTTTATTGGCCATTTGTTTATCTTCTTTTGAAAAAGATTTCACGTATTTGTTGTTTATTCTTGCTTTGAAATTGAAAGCACAGAAGAGGAGCTAATTGTACTTCTCTCAAGGACCTAGGCTGGCAATGGCAGGATGAGATTCACTTTGACTATTACTTTGCAAACATTGGGAGACTACAGTATCTCAGATCCTAAAGTCAGAAGGGAATTAAACACAGGGTCGGGGACGGGGGGCAACTCACCTACCTGGTTAGGGGGATGGTAGGGACCTATGGAGATGTGTTCCTGTACGCCTTATTCAGTGAAGAACTGAGGCTACGAGAGATAGAGATGGCTGATAAAAAGTAGTTCTGTCTGGCTCAGTGCCTATAGCTCAGCAGCTAGGGCACTGGCCACATACACTTGGGCTGGTGGGTTTGAACCTGGCCTGGGCCTGGCAAAACAACAATGACAACTACAACAAAAATATAGCTGAGTATTATGACAGATGCCTGTAGTCCCAGCTACTTGGGGAGGCTGAGGCAAGAGAATTTCTTAAGCCCAAGAATCTGAGGTTGCTGTGAGTTGTGCTGCCATGGTATTCTACTGAGGGTGAACATAGTAAGACTGTCTCAAAAAAAAAAAAAAAGTAGGTCTGTCTGACCCTAAGTCAGTGGTCTTCGTGCCCAGCAAGATGCCAGGGCAGAGTGGCAAGTAGCCCAGCATTACTATCGGTGGCATGAGAGGGTGGCAGGGGAAGCTTCATAGCATCAGCCACTACCTTACATTTTTTAAACCCCCCTTAGACAAGGAGTTGTTCTCAGGGCTGAGTAGAATTAACCTCTGACATCTCTGTGTCTGTTTCTAATCTCCGTTTCACATCTCTGTGTCTGCTACAGATTAGAAACACCCTGTAATGGTTTGGGGTGACCACATATATTTACTGCTATGGCAAGAACACAGTTCTGGGCCTGGTGGTCACTTGGAGAGGTCCTTTAGTCCACCCTGCATTCAGCTAGGCTTCTCTTCCCCCTCAGCCATGGGGTTGGCTCTCAGGGACGAGCCCCCAGGGAGCTAAGCCTGTGCAGAGATCTCACCCCAGGTAAACTGATGTCAGAGCAGCCCCGCCCACCTCGGAGAACACAGGCACATTTAATGGCCGAGGACATGACCTCAGTTTTCTTAGAGCAATGACTTTGGCTTTCGTTCTTTGTCCAGGTATGTCCCCTCTGGCTGTGGTGGCCCAGGAGGCTGAGAGCAGCAGGAAGGTGATCCACTTGCTGAACGCGGTGACTGACGCGCTGGTCTGGGTAATCGCCAGGAGTGGCCTCTCCTCCCAGCAGCAGTCAGCTCGCCTGGCTAATCTCCTAATGCTCTTGTCACACGTCAGGCACACCAGGTACAGAGCTGCAGAGAGCCTCTGCCCGGGGCAGGGTGAGGGCAGGGAGAGCCTTCAGATAGAGTGAACAGCTGGGGGGAAAGTATTTACAAGTTACAGAGAATGAACCCCTGAAGGAAGGCTTCCTCAGTTCACACATTCACAGATCTGGGCGCAGGTGGGCACTGAACAAAATGTTCCAGGGCACCTTATAGGAGCCTCATGGCATCTGATGAGGCTCATCAGTGTTACAGCTGCTGGGGCTTATAGTTTGTTTATTGAGCCCTAAAAGGGGCAGTTCCTTCCCTAAAATGAACTGCCACCCCTTCTTACCCTGCAGTCATTCTTGTCAAAAGTCTACATCCAGCTCTCCTAGATCTCTCCTTGAGCTGGCCATCTGAGTCTCCGCACAAAGCCTTCCCAAGGTGTGCCTTCCCTTTCAATGGCAGTAGGATATTCAAGCTGAGATCTAAGAGGACTGGGAGTGTACTAGGAGTGTGCTGACACTGGGTGAGGGGGCGGTGATGGCTACTTGGGTAGAGTGGTGCTTGGTGTCACCTAGGAGGAGGGCAGCTCACCCTGGGGCTATAAGAAGGGAGATGAAGATGGATGGAAACTGCTCACCTGAGGAGTAGGAGAGTCTGAGGCTGTGGGGAAGGACAACGTAGACCTCCAGGATGAGGGGGAGGAAATGAGAAAGACATCTGTTTCCTTTTTTGTTGTTTTGTTTTTTGAGACAGAGTCTCACTCTGTTGCCCCTGATAGATAGAGTGCCGTGGCATCATAGCTCACAGCAACCTCAGACTCTTGGCTCAAGCGATCCTCCTGCCTCAGCCTCTGGAGTAGCTGGGATGACGGGCACCTGCCACTGTGCCCAGATTCTACTTTCTTTTTGATGATAATTCTGCACATGACAGTTTGTAGAATAGATACGGGCGCTCCTATTTGCAGACTCCACGTTTATGAATTCACCTACTTGCTAACATTTATTTCTAATTCCCAAATCAATACTTAATGGCACTTTCAAGGTCATACACAGAGTGGCAAAAATTTTGGGTCCCTTTCTGTGCATGTTCCCAGCTCAGGCTGAAGGAGAAAACGCTCTGCCTTCCTGTTCCAGCCCCCATCTGTATAAAAGTGTCCTTTACACAGTCTATTTAATGGAATGGTCGTACATTTTTGTGGGTATTTTCACCATTTGAAATGGCCTCCAAGGGTGGTGCTGAAGTGTTGTCTGGGGTTCCTGGGTGCAATAAAGCTGTGATGTACCTTTCAAAGAAAATACATGTTAGATAACCTTCTTTCAAGCATGAGTTATAGTTCTGTGGGCTGTAAGATCAATGTTAAAGAATCACCAAATAGATATTTAACAAGATGTCTTCAGATAAAAACACATGAGACAATGTGTTGATCAGCTAATGAAACAGCTAATGAAACAGCTGTGAGCAGAGGCTCACAGGAACCTAACCCTGTATTTCTCCTAGAGGCAGTGCTTCAGTATTCACTAATTCAGTGTTTAACGTAACTTTATAGAACATAAGAATGGTGAGTGATGAGAATCAATTGTACTATGCTAGGGGCTGCCCAGGTCATTGTGGGTGGTGGTGGGGACACTGTCCTTACCCTTGAGTTGGGCTCAGGGAAGTTTGGGCAGACTGGCTGTGCAGGACAGCTGAGGAAGAGGTCAGCATTTGTGGCTGCCTTGAGAGTAGGAATCTCAGCACCTTTTTGTCCCCATAGTAACAAGGGCATGGAACATCTGCTGAGCATGAAGTACAAGAATGTGGTCCCGGTGTATGACCTACTGCTGGAGATGCTGAATGCCCACACACTTCGTGGGTACAAGTCCTCAGTCACAGGGGCTGAGTGCAGCCTGGCAGAGGACAATGAGGACAAAGAGGGCTCCCAGAACCTACAGGCTCAGTGACACCCGGCCCTGCGGTGACTAGCCCCCCAGAGGAAGTTGAAGGCTGAAGAAGCATGAACACCAGCATGGCACGATCCTGGGATTGTCACCTTCCTACCGTGTGATTTGCCCCTTATTTGGTTGTGGTAGGCTCTGTCATGGACCGTCCCTCCCCCCTTCTACTTCCCAGGAGTCAAGGTGAGAAAACCACATTTGTCCTTGTCACCAGGGCACACTGGAACGTAGTTTCTCTGATGGCCTCAGGATCTTGATGTGGTTGGTCCCTTTCCTCCCTCCCTTCTACCTCTTCCCTTTGGAAACCATCAGGCATGCTTGGGAATGAATGGGAGAAATCTGACTTGGAAGGGCTGCAGGTTGCAAAGGGGAGGAACAACATGCACATGGGAGTGGGCTGAGCTTTCTCGTGTAGCCCATCGCCCTCAGAGCCACCCTGTGTGCTCTTCTTGTGGGTTACTTGGTTGTAGGACTGAGAAACACAATGATAACCAACTGACTAGTCCTCCATGTCTCCCACACAGGCCTGTGAGGGCTGACATATTGTTAACCACCACTCTGTCAAAGGCCAGGGGCTTTGTGGTCCAGCTGGGATATGAGCCCCTGCTGCCATCTTCAGGCAGTTCATCCCTCTTGATTTTCATTCATAGCACCTGCTGATTCTTTGGGGCTGTGCGTCTGTGATCATGTTCATGGAGGACTGGGAGATTTAAATCTCTTCCTTAATCTGTTGTCTTAAGGGGCCCAGTGTGTCCACTGGAGAGAGAGCCTGTGTGTGTCTGCAGGAACGGTTTCTCTTGTTGGGTGTGGGTTAAAGCTGCATTGCCTCCCTGGGACATTGTGAACTCAAGAGTTTCCATCTTGCAGGGGCTCACAGGTAGCAGCCACAACCCCCACACTAGCCACCCAGAGGGGATAGGGACACTTTGAGCTGTGGAGGTGCACAGTGTGCTCTTTCATGAAAGGTTGAATAGCTGCCCGCAGCCAGCATGTCAGCTGCAGGGAGATTCTACAGGGCTGCTGAGCACACTACTTGAGTAAGACCTGGTTGGTGAACTCTCCTTAAAAAGGAGAAATATTTAGGGGTATTTACTTATAGGAAGAAAGAATTATTTTACATACTAGGGTTCTTTAAAAATATTTTCTTATCAAGCATTTATATGATGGGCTGGGTGAAATAGAAATTTATTTTTTTTAATTTAAATTTTTTTTTTTTCTTTTCAGTTTTTGGCCAGGGCCGGGTTTGAACCCACCACCTCTGGTATATGGGGCCAGCACCCTACTCCTTGAGCCACAGGCATCATCTGTGAAATAGAAATTTAATAAAAATATTCTTATTCCAAGTGGGACATAAATAGGACATGAAGATAAAGCACTTTTGAAATGACAGTTTCAACTTTTTTTTTTTTTAGAGACAGAGTCTTGCTCTTTGGCCCATCTAGAGTGTAGTGGTATCAGGCTAGCTCACTGCAACTTCAAACTCTTGGGCTCAAGTGATCCTCCTGACTCAGCCTTCCAAGTAGCAGGGACTACAGGTGCCCGCCACCATACCTGGCTAATTTTTCTATTTTTCATAAAAATTTTTCTATTTTTCACCAGCTTATGCTAGTGTCCAACTCCTGAGCTCAAGAGATCCTCCTGCCTTGGTCTCCCAGAATGCTAGGATTGAGAAGGGGTGAGACACTGTGCCCAGCTCAAGTTGTTTTTTAAAATTGAAATTTTCAGACAAATTTCTCAAAACATGCCAGCCAATCCATAAGTAACAGTTATACTTTGGAAATGATTAAATGATCATGTTTGATTTTTATGTTACTGTTTTTAAAAATTACCTTGGGATATATTACGTACATTTTCTTTTCTTTCTGGAAATAGGTTTACTTTGGTGAGCACATTCTGCATTTACTAAGTTGTTAGGAAGATTACGTTCAGTGTGACCAAGGTCGGTTTCTGCTACTGAGACCTGGAATAATTCCTAATTTTATTACTGATACAATTTTACTAAAAATTGAGATTAGCTGTTTCAGGAACACTTGGGCATATACCTTGAGAAGACACTGCTGTCTGTATTTTGAGGCAGTTTGAAGTTATTCTTAGTGAGATTCAGTCTAGACAACTAAGCTAGATTCCATAGGAACCAGGGAACTGTGCTGTCCAGAAGGTCAGTTTTATTTCTTGCTGGCCAGCCTAGAATCCCCATTTCAAATAGCAGGGTTAGGAGACTGGAGAGAAGTGGGAGATGAAGAAAGCAGCCTAATTATTTGCCCATAAATTCTATTAATTACAATTAAAATTATCAAGTAAAAAACCAAAGAAAAACAGGCGGTCTGAGCCTCTGCCTAATTAGCATATAGTAGAATGATTTTTTTTAGGTTGGATTTTGATACCCAAGAAAGTAGGACTGACTCAGGTGTCCGAATCTTGTGCTCGCCCAGACTTGTTCTATCCAAAACTCACCCAGTGGCCATTAGGAATATTTCCCACAAAAACTCCTGCATGCTTATTTTCCAGATGAAGGCCGTAAGGAGGAGGATGTGACAGTTTCCATCATTTCTTCTTGGCTCAGGTCTCACCTGGGTGTGCTGGGGACACAGGTCAGTCCCACCAGAGAGGTGGCCTTGGTGCGAGGTGTCTATCAGACTGAGGCCTGGGGCAAGCAGGCTCTTGAGATAACATGGTTGGTGCCCTAAACGTGCTTTTTGTTTTGCTTTCAGTATTCTACAGCCCTTTCCCCATCTGCTCAAAACATGTCCTCTACAGATAACACTTTTCTATGTGTTGAGTAAATCCTCAAAGTTGATTTTGAAGGTCATTTCTCTTTCATCGTGCTTTCCTTTTAAATGCCATCTTTTCTGGGGTATCTGGCTCCCCCAAATGGTCCATATTCCTTTAGGGCAACTTAAAATTTCTCTCATAGCTAAACAAGAATTTCAGTGTTTTTAAGTTCAGTTTTTAAGAGGAATTAACTAGGGGGAATAGGACCTACTCACTATAAACAGTAACAAAATGAAAACCCCAATTATATTTTACGTGTTATCCTCAGACTGGTGTGTCAGGAGTCCTCTCCTCCATTTTATGGGAGGATCATATGGTGTGACCACTCAATTGGAGAAACTTATCTGTAGGAAGTGAGATTTGGGTTTAACTCCAGAAATATGTCTAATATCTAATATACGGGGTCTCACAGACACATTTTTATGAAAACTCGCTCACATTCTTGGGAGGGAACCAGCAATCCTTAAAAAGGATTTAAGGGGCAATCCCAGGAGAGCCACAGGGAGATTCTACAGTGAGCTCTGTTTTGTTTTGTTTTTTCAGATTAATATGGGGGTACACACGATGAGTTACATTGTCTGTATGTGCAAGGTAAAGTCTGAGTTATGGTTGTTTCCTTTACCCAGAAAGTGGGTCATATCCTCATGCATTGGTGGGAACTTGCTAAACCCTCTGCCCCTCCCCCCACCTGCTTGAATTCAGTTGAGTTTTTCTCTCACATGAACACATAGTTGTTAATCTACTAGTTTCAATGTAGTATTGAGCACACATGATGCTTTTCCACTCCTGTGATACTCAGAAGAGGATTCTCCACATTCACCCAGGTTATAACAGAAAATATACAACCTCATTTCTTGTATGACTGAATAATATTCCATAGTGTACATATACCACACTTTACTACTCCATTCATGTGATGAAGGGCATTTGGGTTGTTCCCAAATCTTTGAGATTGTGAATTGCGTTTCTATGGGCATTGGAGTGCAAATGTCCTTATGGTAAATGGCATTTTTCTTTTGGCAGATACCTACGAATGGGATTGTAGGAGCAAATGGAAGATCTACTTTTAGTTCTTTTTTTTTTTTTTTTTTTTTTGAGACAGAGCCTC
>NW_003852510.1:6243961-6264839 GCF_000181295.1 Otolemur garnettii
AAAAAAAAAAAAAAAAAAGATTTGACACATTTAAACTGCTAAAAATATTTTAAAGAAAATGATAAAAACACACCTAAAAATATTATCTGTGCCAGACACAGTTCTCAATGCCTCAGACATGTTTATTCCTAGTAATAGTTACTGTTACCCTAATTTTCTGGCTGTGGAAGCTAGAGAGAGTCTAAGCAAACTTGCGCAAGGTCACACAGAGACTAAGTGACAGAGCTGGGCGTGAGGCATCTAAGTCCAGTGCTGGAAGGATTGTGCAGTTCAACTAATTAAAACAAAAGGTTAAAGAAAACTTTTAAAATTGCAGAATCCGTTCATTAAATGGAACCTGCCATGTGTGGCTGCTGTGGCTTAAGTGTCACCTCCTTGAGACACCCTGCAGATGGATGGGAACAGCTTGCAAACTTTTGATGTGGAAGTTCAATTCCATCTTTATGCATGTGTAAATTAATTTACCTACTCAAGTTCATAAAGCTACTTAAGGCAAAGCCTCACTGGAATTTAAGTCTTTTGCTTTCCTGGCCAGTGGGCTGAATCTCAGCAGATCGGGATGGGGATGGGGAGGATATGATTAGATTAGGCCCTACCTTCTCAGCTTAGATGGGCTCTGCATGAACCTTTATAGGACCAGAGCAAGGACAGGTGGAAAGAAAAAGAACAATTCTATTCTTCCTGTCCACTAAAGTGCCACCCCTTGACCGAATCCAAACTTCATAGAACAAAATCCCTTTATGAGAAGGATTTATTCTGTAAAATTTAAATTCAGTCAAAAGATCCCACTCAAGGATCCAAAAGGCCACAGGGGATCGGGGCTGCAGGTTCCTCCTTCCCTTCGCTGAAAACACATGCCCTTTTCTCTTTGTAGCTTTCGAACATGGGGATTTTGGTTCCACTGGCAGCTCTAGGATGTACCTAGTTACTGCAATATATGATCATCTTACCACCCTTTCGTGGTTTTGGAGTCAAGGCTTTTTTTTTTTTTTAATTCAAGCATCCTATTCACTTGTGGGGCCAACCACCTCTTTGGGAAGGGCAAAGGTTTGATGATACCAGCCCAGATCATTTCCTGTTGCCTGTGTGATCAACATTGCTGCATTTGTTTTCCTGTGCTGGGTGCCTTGATGCTGTGCCTATTGGTCCTGTAACTTTATTACTCAGTGGTCCTGTGCACCGCAGTGCCTGTCGTTTGGCTGTAACTTGTCCCTTTCCTGAGGAATGCTTTGAACCATGAATTTGTTGACTCAAGTTTTAAATTTGGAACTTTTTAGACATGAATGTTTGCTGTGGTGTGGAAGCAGATGTTGAGAACTGCTTTCTCTTCCTCCAGGCCCTGCTTTTTTGTTACTGTGTCCCTTTAATGTCCATGGAACTGTTGCAGAGAGTTTACTTTGACATAAATAAAGTGATCTTCATGATTTTGGTTTAAAAAATGTATTTTTGGGGAGCTGAATATAAGAACTTATAGTCATTAGGTGAAGGAACTAGTATCTATATTCCATTCTGAATTCCTGAAGAAAGATAAATTATTTTAAACAGTTACAATACTTTTAAGTTACGTGGTAAAAACGACCCCTCTTCCTCTATCAGTTCAACAATTCAGTAACTTCCAACACCTAAGAAAGCGTGAAGACAGATTCTCTTCCAGTAGTTTCTTCACACAACATTGCCCCCCAATTGCACTAACAGCACAGCCCTTAGGTGTGGCTTCTCCTGAGCTTTGGGCTCTGCAGAGATGGGGAGGAGGGGCTCCTAGGTGCCAAGAGATTAGGAATTGGGACCAGTCATGCCTAATCAAGAAAATGAAACCAGTGTTTATCCTCTTTGGTATCACTATATATATATATATATATATTTTTTTTTTTTTTTTTTTTTTTTTTTCCAGCTTTTGGCTGGGGCTAGGTTTGAACCCACCATCTCTGGTATATGGGGCTGGCGCCCTACTCCTTTGGGCCACAGGCACCACCCAGTGTTTATTCTCTTTGTTTATGTGGAAAGTAGACAGTGGTTACTAGAATTGCCTGGGAAGCAGGTGGCTTTGCCTGTAACATGTTAGACACCAGCTATGTTAATTGGCTCTGGAGACAGCTGGAAATAGAAAAACTGGGTGCAACCATCCTTACCTTTCCATGCGATTCCACCTTCATAGTTCCCACCATATTTGAGGGTCACATACTGTGTAATTTACACATAACCAAGGGCCTTCTCTCCAGGACAAGTTATGGGTTTCTAAATCTCATAAATAATCCTATAAACATTAAATACGTAGAACATAAAACTTAGACTAAAAGCTCCCCACCCCCAATATTTTAAAAATGATTTTTGTTCTTTGGTAGACTAAACATACCATTGACCAGCCTTGTAACATAATGCAGGACAACAGAAGTCTGACTAATTGTGTCTTTTAATGAGAAACATCTGAGTTGTACATATCACAAAACAGCTTCAGGTTTCTGTACCAATCCCCGCGTGTGGCCAAACAGTCAAACCAAACTGAAGCAGCACTTTAAATGTGAAAAAGTCTTAGAAAATTAACTTACAAAAACATCCCTATCAAGTCTGTAGTTTGGCATTTACTGTACATTAGTCAAAAGCTTGAGCTAAGATCTGATTTTTCTTTAAAAAAAATCAAAGTTTACATTATTCATATAGATTCAGCATTGTTAAAAAATATGCACAAATAACCACATCCATGCAATAGAATTTCTTTAAAAATTTAAAGTGATATAAAAAAGCAGATCTAGGTACTGAACAAAACATTTTGGTTTATAACCTGCAGCTCAAAATGGCTAGCTGATCAAAGTAAAACTGATTCTAAACATTTTAAATACGATTGTTTCAATCAATCAGCTAAGGGTGCATGTGAGTTTCTAGACCATTTCTAAGGTGAAATCTGCTTGCTTGTTTCTACAATATATAATATATGTCATGAACACCATTGCTCACTGAACATATTGACTACATAATAATGCTGTTTTACAAATAAATCAAAATTTACAAAGTGCTTGGCTTTTCAGGAAACTGCCATTTCCAGAAATCCCTAAACCAATCAATTAGCTTTGCCAAATGCCTGGGTGCCTACTGCCCAGGTGCTATGTCTGTGGGGAGGAAATTCATTTGAAAGCTGCCCTGGGCTCCAGAGCTGGACAAGACCAGTAGAAAGGACCTGCAGCATGTCCTGTGATCTTGCCAATGTTAAGAGTCACCCACAGATTGGTCTGGGGTCACAAGTTGGGCACCTTGGCAGTCAGGCTGGTGGTGCGGAGCTGTGGCTGGCTGGGCCCTCTATGTGGGGGGTGGCCCATTGGTGTACCGCAGCATGGGGTAGAAGGAGCGGGCGAAGTTGTTGGCTTGAGTGCAGCTGTAGTCTTCCTCAGAGGAGGGCAGCAGGCAGGCCAGAAGCAGCAGCAGCAGGAGCAGCAGCTGCAGGGGCAGTGCCGCCCTGATCACTCGGGAGAGGAAGGAGCGCCGTGGCCGCACCCCGCCAGGCACCCTGCCAACACAGGAGGTTAGAGCCGACGGGGAGCTTCCAGGGGACAACCCACTCGTGTCACCTGACCTCCTGCTGACGTAAATAAGAAATCCAGGATTATAATGGGGCCAACAGCTGGGTTTCAGTTTTGGAAGAGTAGCCTAGCCCTTTTCAGGCCAGACAATGCCAGATTTTTACAAGGATCTTGACAGTGGCATTGGGAAGACTGGTACAGTGGGGGTGTGGGACAGGGGAACCCAGCGCTGTGACTGTAATGCCATGTTACCTGTTCTCTGTCTCCATCTCATCACCTGTAGTCCTCTCTGCTCCAAATTGCTGGATTAAAAAAAAAAATCCAATCAATAAATTGAAGACAGTTTAGTCCTGTCAATGATAAATATCCTTCCTTAAACTATGTATCTCCCTTAGGTCACCTTCCTGCATTTTTAAGTTTTTTTTTTTTTTTCAAAGTCTTGCTGTGTCACCCAGGCTGGTGGGCAGTAGAGAAATCATAGCTCACTGTAACCTCAAATTACTGTGCTCAAGGGATCCTCCCATCTCAGCCTCCAGACTAGCTGGTACTACAGGTGTGCCACTACACCTCGCTTCCAAGGCTGTTTTTGTTCTGGTCTCCAGCTCTTGGGCTTAAGCAATCCTTCCACCTTAGCACCCCACATGGGGATTACAGGTGTGAGTTACTGCACCTGGCCCCAGATTTTTGAAACTAGAGTAATACATTTGAAATTAAACTCTATGAGGAAGAAAATAATTGGGTTTGTTAAACTACTGAGAGTTTCATGGTCTAGTTCATTGATCTGATTTTGATGGCAAAATTAGGAAGCACTTCAACAAACCTACAATCTACTGTATCCTAAAGAAATGAACCAAGTAGAAGAGGGCCATTGAGTTAGGTCCTTAACAAGTGTAATTCAATTAAAAAAAAATTCCTTGGAGTAAGCCTCTCCATTGACCAGCAGGTTGGAGCAGACCCCTGCTGTTATGAAATGTCTAATGGGGTCTTGGAGTCCCAAGTCCTGTCCGTTCAGTAATTTTCAAAAATAACCAGCAAAGTTCTCCTAGAAGGAAAGGGGCTCTCACCTTTGTGTTGGGGACTGGTGCAGATGTTGCTGGAGGCTGGTCGCCCATGTCTACCTCATCCAAGCCAGGCAGAGATGTGTCTGGGTTCTAAATGCAGACCCCAAAGGTTCAGTTCAGGGAAATAGAAGATTCTGTATTGTCTCAAGAACACAGAAATGTGCTCTGTGCAGATTCTTTGTGCTGCAGCTGGCCCCCTCCCCAGCCCACATCGTTCTTGAGAAAGGAGCTATTTTATTGCTCACCTCCACTATTACAGACTTTTTTGTTGAGACAGAGTCTGACTCTGTTGCCCTGGGTACAGTGGCGTCATATGACACTATGTGATGTCATAGTTCACAGTTACCTCAAACTGTTGGGTCAAGAGATCCTCTTGCCTCACCTCCTGAGTAGCTGGGACTATAGGTGCCCACAACCACACCCGGCAAGTTTTTCTATTTTTAGCAGAGGTGGGGGTCTCACTCTTGCTCAGCTGGTCTCGAACTCCTGAGCTCAAGCAATCCTCCTGCCTCAGCCTCCCAGAATGCTGGGATTATAGATGTGAGCCACTGTGCCCAGCCCTAATGGAGACTTTTTCAGGCAAATGGGAATGCAAACCAGGCAAGGTCCACCATTTGCATCGAAAACCTACTGCATTCAGCGAGAAGAGTGAGTTTAGCAGCAGCAACAGGGTCACAGCAATGGTTTCAGTCGACAGTGAGCTCACCACAGGTCAGTGACACGCTCGGGACCATTAGGACAGCCTCGTCTTGGCAGTGTAGGAGAAAATACAAAGACTCTGCAGCACAGGGACCAAACCTGCCCTAAATCTGCTGAGGCCACCATCTGGGTGTCCCATCTGTTTTGAACTAGATCACATTTGGAAGAGAATGAAGTAGACAAATGAGAGAGTGGTCAGAGAAAGTGACCAGGACAGTGGTTAAAACTCAGAACTGTGTTCCATGAGAAAGTGAAGGCTGGTGTGTGTTTGACATGAAGATAGGGCAGAAATGATAGCTTGTCATAACCCCGCTCATGCTCACTGTCACCTCACTTCTGCAAATGACAAAACAGGTTCAAAGACCTCATGCAACTTTTTAAGTCTGCACAGCTTGAAAGGGGCACAACAGAGACCCCACAATGACCACCTGCCCCTTGCTCACAGCTGGCCTTCCACAGCAAGGCCACAGCACTGCCTCTGCTCACGTTAAATATGACATCTTCACATTTAAAAGCCGCAAGTGGACTCACCTGGGTTCCCTGCAAGGACATTAAATCTTGGGACACTTGTTCCAGTAACTGTTTGAGTTTCTTCTCGATAACATGGACTTTCTCTTCAGCCTCAATGTAGTCTTCCCCGTGCCCCTTAATCAGGAGGCTGTTTGAGATCTCCTGCAAGGAATCTACTTGAGGCTGACGTTCCATTAGCTCCTTTTCTAGTTGCTGAAGAAAAAAAAGTGTGACAAACATTTACTTGTCAAAACGGAAGATAGTGTAGCCAGATGAGGTTTTCACAGTGGCAGGAACATTCCGGGACAAAGAATGGGTGGTGCTCCACTTCAGAACTTTCTGCTTCTCTGATCTGCCTGTGTCCTGCAGTCCTGCAGCCCAGCACTATTTAGATAGCAAGGCTCTATCCTACCCCTATTTTTTATTCCCTCTCACTCTGAAGATAGTTGTGATACCAGAGGAATTAGAGGAGAGAAGTTAAGGGGTGATGTGAGAAGATGAGACCCTTATTCTTGAGGGGAGGAGAAGGGGAACCCTAAAGTCAATCAGTCCACAAATAGCAGCATGACTGCACTATTAAAAAACACAGAGGCCCGTCCACGGCCAATCAGCTTCCACTGCTGAGGGTAATTATCTTGCTCCATCAGGCAACTACTAGGGATGTGCAGCTATTTATTTTATTTACTTATTTTTTTGAGAGAAGCTCACTGTAGCCCTGGGTAAAATGCCATGGCATTGTCAGAGCTCACAGCAACCTCAAACTCCTGGGCTCAAGAGATCCTCTTGCCTCAGCTTCCTGAGTAGCTGGGACTACAGTCGCCTGTCACTATGCCTGGCTAGTTGCTCAGGCTGCTCTCAAACTCCTGAGCTCAAGGCATTTTTGCACCTTGGCCTCCCAGAGTGTTGGGATTACAGGTGTGAGCCACTGCACAGGCCTCATGTGGCTATTTAAATGTAAACGAAAGATTCAGTTCCAGTCACAGTAGCCACACTCTAAGTGCTCCGAAGCCACATGTGGTTAGCGGCCCCCACATGGGATGGTGCAGGTGTGGACCCCTCCATCATCACAGAGCATCCTACTGGATGCTGCTGCTCTAGAGAACGGGGCTTTACAAAAATTTTAGCACAAAAAATGTGTTTTCTAAACAATGGCCAGCACTCCGATTAAATTTAAAATATTTAAAATTAAGCCACATAAATTGATGGATACAAATGTCCATGAGAATATATAGATCTCATCTTGGTTTGTTAGTGACAAATCCAAGAAGACACAACTCTCCTCCACCAGGTAAGACAGTCCTGTGTGGGTACAGAAAACCCACACGGCTCCAGGCTGCAGAGCACATGAGCACTATGTTTTCTACCAAGCGAGCAGCATTCACCAGGGAGAACAAGTTTCTATTCAGATGGCCTCAGGTGTCTCAGGATATTGCAAACACCTGGGTCCCTAGTTCCTGAGCATCTCAGACTTTTTGCTCAGGACTATAGCTTTTCAGCCCTGCGGGTTTTTCTGCTTCAGAACTACAAATGGCTGCCTGGGAGGAAGGGGAGGGCTGAAGTCACACGTCACAGACAAATGCTGCTGGCACTGCTCACAGAAGCACTTGGTGAGGGCTCTGGGTGCTCTGAGCCCCTGAGCTGACGGAGGCTGGTGGCAGTGCAGAGCCCTGTAGAAAGAAACTTACCCTGAGCTCCTTTTGACGCTCCAGAAGGGTCTGGGAGTCTGCCTTTGGGTCGGCAACATGAACCTTTTGTCTCCGGTTCTCGGCACTTGCTAACCACAGCAGCACGTTTTGACTCAGCTGATGGAAGTCCTTAAAAACAGCACACACCACAGCACTGCCTTTCCTTAGAGCTCTGGAAGGGGTGCGCTGTGGGGCAGCCTGCAGCTCCTAATCCAGCACAGTCACTAGCTTCTCTTGCCTTACCCAGTGCATAAAAGGGCTAGACGTAAATTAAATGCCAGGGACCTAAAACTAGGGAAGAGAACACAGGGAAGACGAAGGAGCATGCCTGGAGTGGTCCTGAGGGCAGCCAGTGAAATGTGGCCATAGGATGGGGGCTTTAGGGTGCCCTGACTGTGCACATGTGAAGGCCACACACGTTACCTGCTGGACTCATGGCAGACAGGCTATAGTGGCTCACATTCAGATACAGGGCCAAGATTATACACACTGCCTTGTGGCAGGTACAGGGCCCAGGTCATACACACTGCCTCATTTAGACCTAAAAAGAACCCGAGAGAGGCACTAAAATGATTCCCATTTTTCAGATGAGAATCCTGAAGTCTAGGAGGACCAAGGATTTGCCTGAAGTCCCACATCTAGTAAGTTCAAATAGGGTTAAATGGACCTAAGTCCAGGGCCTTAATCACTCTGGCTAAAGAAGAGACAGGGGAGCTGGTCAGTGGCATCTTGGCCCGCAGGCTGCTTGCTAGAACCTTTATATAGGCAGGCATGGGCCGGGGCGGCAGAGCAGAGAGCAGGGCCCACATGGGATCTCTGAGAGGACAGGCAGACCTCTTAAAAGCAAATGGTAATCCCGATACGAGCCTGCTGGAGATAAAAATATCTGCTGCCCCCACCACGTGGGGCACCGGGTCAGCATACCTGGCACTGCATGAGTGACTGTCGCAGGCCGTCTCTCCAGCTGTCCACCGCGCCCTGTGCCGCGTCCCAGCCCAGGCTCAGCTGGCGGAGCCGACTGTGGAGCTCCCTAGACTCGGCACTCGGGGTTTGCAGGAATTCCTTGCTGCTGGTGTTGGCAGAGACCACTAAGGCCTTGTAGGTGTCAAAGGCGTTTAATATCTCCTGCCACAGAAGGAGAGGATCGGGTTAGGCACTCTGAAAATAGGGATGCGGATCCTCAGTAGGGAGCAGATCTTCCACATGCTCTTCCAGGCTCGCCTGTGACTGGCCAGGATGTGTCAGGTGAGGAGCTGCCACACACAGTCAGTGAACTTGGCTGGCCAGGCCCCAGAGCAGAGGCCTGCCTGTTGCTGGGCCAACTTGACCCTGCTGACTTCTGTAGCCCCTGCTCTTCAGCTGGCTTAATAACATTTCTAGACCCAATTAAAAGTCTTCCAGACAAAGTACATATAATTATCCTGATTTGCCCCTTGGTGTTATCCAGAAATATTCTCCCTTAGGAGGAACAGTAGCCCCTGCCATGTTAATGAAAAGGTAAAACTCAAGTAAAGATGTAAAGAGTGCCTGGATACCCTAAGACTGCTATCCTGGGTCTTAGGAGCTCATGCTCATACTCCAAAGTGCAAGGCTCAAACTGTACCTCTACTGCACCCCTGAGGCTAGTTCCACTGGGGCCAGGGTAGATTACGTGGGTGACATATCCCACCTCCTAACAGGGTAGCCAGGGCCAGGCCCTGTAATCCCAGCACTCTGGGAGGCCAAGGCAAGTGGATTGAGTGAGTCTAGAAGTTGGAGACCAGCCTGAGCAAGAGTGAGACCCTGCCTCTAAAAACAAGCTGGGCATTGTGGTAGGCACCCATAGTCCCAATTACTTGGGAGGCTGACACAAAGGATTACTTGTGCTTAGGAGTTTGAGGTTGCTGTGATCTGTGACGCCACAGCACTCTATGGAGTGTGACAAAGTGAGACTCAGTCTCAAAAAATAAAATGAAAACAGAAAAACTAGTTGGGCATTGTGGCAGGCACCTGTAGTCCCAGCTACTCCAGAGGCTGAGGCAAGAGGATCACTTGTGCCCAGGAGTTCGAGGTTGCTGTGAGCTATGATGCTACTGCACTCTACCCAGGGCAACACTGTCTCAAAAAAACAAAACATACATACAAACAAACAAACCCAGGATAGCCAGGTCAGGCCACAGGACTCATCAGTAGGCAAGTTTGCCCCCTGCCCAATCCTGCCTTTTCAAGCGAGCCTCTGCTCCTAGTCTTGCCTGGAACTGCTGTGTACAGATTGGTGAAAGGTGGTTTTTTGCTGCCCATGTGGCGACCAGCAGGTCCATAAAAGTCTAGGGGTGCTTTGGACATCACTTGGGGATCTGAGCCATACTTCCCCACTGCTGGTCTGGGATATGGGATCATTTGTCTTCCATATGGAAACAAAAATCTGCACCTATGTCCTTGTCACTTACAGAGAAGTGGGAGAGACTGGCCTCTACCACATGCCATCTGCAAGCTGCGCCCACACCACTGACATCTGTACATTTGGCCAGCAAAGTGAGGTGCACACACACACACATACACATACACACTCATGGAATCCTCCTTCCTCCTCACATCTCACTCACCTGCAGTCTTCTCACTCTGAGACCCATTTCTTGGATGTCGGAGGGGGGCTTTGCCATCTTTAACATTTCCAGCTCTGCTTCAGTTTTTTCCAGCCAAGTGGTGATGTTGCTGATATCAGAATTTAGCTGCTCCAAGTTTTGTTTCATCCTGAATTTGTCCTGCAGTTCTTGTGCTTGAGTCAGTTCCCATCTGTCAAAGGCACCTGAAATAAAAAGCTGCCTATTTCAAAAAGCGATAATGCAAATAGATTTCTCTGACTTCAGCTAATTTTTCTGGAGTCAGGGTGATAAAAAACTGTAGGGCATGCTGCCCCTTTGCAGGAGCATAGAAGCTGGAGTGGAGTGGGGCGCAATCTGTTGCCACTATGTGCTATGGTCTCAAGTTCAGCATTTCAGTTCATGATGAACTTTTCTAGTTTTCCCTGTTGGTCCATGAACGATCAGGTCAATGCCATCAGCTTTACTTTAGATTTAGTTGAGTAATTACCTGTATAATTATTGAGCTGGTTTAATGAGGAGACACATGAGACAACACTCTGATCATCATTTTCATGTCCCATCTTTACAAATAATTATGTCACTGAAATCATACATGTCGCCATACAAGGCCCATCTTATCAATATTTAAAGAATGCTTTCCAAATTAAACTGAATAGCCTAGGGATTTGTTCATAATACAAATCAGCTGATTTTAAAATAACACTGGCATGTATAGGATAAATTCAACAGTTTTAGTGAATTATTACGTGCAGTATAGTAGGTGAATTCCTAATTAATATTCTCTTGAGTAAGAACTTACATGCCCAACCAACCCAAAATACCATACTCCACCTCTAGTTTTTTTTTTAGAGACAGAGACTTACTATGCCCAGGCTATAGTGTTGTGGCATCAGCCTAGCTCACAGCAGCCTCAAACTCCTGGTTTAAGTGACCTCCTGCCTTACCCTCTGGAGTAGCTGGGTTTATAGGTACCCACCATGACACCTGGCTAATTTTTCTATTTTCAGTAGAGACAGGGTCTCACTCTTGCTCAGCCTGGTCTCAAACCCCTAAACTCAAACAATCCTCCACCTCAGCCTCCCAGAGTGCTGGGATTACAGGCGTGAGTTACTGTGCCCAGCTTATAGTCCAGCTCTTTTTACTGCCAGTTGGACAGTACCTGGCTGCTGCCCGTTCCCGCCAGCTAGGCCTTCATCTTCCTGCTGTGGGTCGCCATTTATGACTCGAGGGCTTTCTTTTCCTGAAGGTAATAGCAGCTTTACCTGGAATGAGTGAATTTTTTAAGTTATTGTCTAAACCTTTTTAAGGTTATCTAAGGAACAACTAGGTTCATTTTAACAGACAAGAAATAAGGAGAGACAGGGCCCTTTCCTTTGAAGAGTATCTTGCTTGTAATCCAGAGGTGCATGGGTGGCAGAAATCAAGCCTTGGCAGAGGCCCAGGGAGGGGAAGCGGAGGAGACATCAAAGGTGGAGGAAAAATGGCCAATGTGTTAATTTGCATGCTTCCTACCACTCTTCACACATACCATGCACCAGACCATCAGCAGGGAGCACCTGCACATTTCTTTCTTTCTTTTTTTTTTTTAGACAGAGCCTCAAGCTGTCCCCCTGGGTAGAGTGCTGTGGCATCACAGCTCACAGCAACCTCCAACTCCTGGGCTCAAGTGAGTCTCTTGCTTCAGCCTCCCAAGTAACTGGGACCACAGGCATCCACCACAAGGCCCGGCTATTTTTTGGTTGCAGCTGTCATTGTTTGGTGGGCCCGGGCTGGATTCGAACCCTCCACCTTAGGTGTATGTGGCTGGCGCCTTAGCCGCTTGAGCCACAGGCGCCGAGCCAGCACCTGCACATTTCCAGTGTTTTACACTACTTTACTTCTCTCCCCCATCACTCTGTGGAGATGGCTGCATTATACCCACTGGGAATGGGGAGCACACAGAGGGCAGACCCCTCTCAGGGGCACTCATTACCACGCATTCATTTTTTATCACATATACAGACTCTTATGTGATCACAGAGCTGATCAGGCTATTACACCAGGCCTTCCAAAAATAAACGCATCCCTTCTAGGAAAGTCATGCTTTGTTTGCATTGTGTCCATATGGCCTATTTGTGAGGGGGGAGAAATCCAACAAAAAACCTTTCAGATCTGTTGTGACATGCTTGGTTTAAGAAACAATAACAAGGTTGGGTTTTCGAAACTGACTAAGTGAGGAACATGAATATAATCGCCAGGAGAGGCCAAACCAGATGTGCCCAGGACAGAAAGCAAAGGTCTGAGCAAGGGTTTCTTCTCCTTGACACCCCCATCTCATTATTCCAAACCACAGAGGGACAGATGAAAAATGACAACTGCTTGCTAAGCAAGACGTAGAGACTTTCTGAATCAGGTATGGACAATGCATTGTCAAAGGACTCAGATTTGACCTCGTAAAGGCAGAACTTTCTCCAATTATGTAGCAATATTCTCTCCTTTATTTCAATTCTCTTGTTGTTAATTCTCTGTATTAAGAAAGATCTGTGGCCAACATTAAACCTGAGGCTGCACCCCAATAGCTACCTAGTCATGCCAAAGACTCAGGTAGCCGGAAGAAAATGTCGCTAAGGGGGCAGTGGTCACTGCTATCAACAATAAACCAGTACGGAAGTGGTAACAGTGACCACCACTTCTGAGGACCCTCTGTTCTATTATACACGTTAACCCTAACAAGTACAGTAGGGTAAGGTGGGTTTATCTTCAGTCAAAGAAAGGCTTCCAGAGCAAGGCCATGTGCTTAAGGCCCCAGGGCAACTTACTGGCAAGCCTAGGAATCAAACCCGAGTCCTCTGCAGCACACCATCCAATCTGAAGATCATGATTTTCTGAACAGGATATGTGGTCAAAAGGTAAATGTGACGAGGGCTTGGGAGTGCAGGAGCAGTTCGGGAAAGCCAAATTTGCTTCCTCACTATTTGCATGGACAACTGACTCAACAGTAACAATGACTGTCACATCACACCAACACACATGAGGATGGTTTTTGGCTAGAAACTTTGTCTCTAAATCTAGTCAGTTTTGCCAACTATAGACACCTTGGCAGAGATGTCATCACCCTGAGACAATCAACTCAAAATGTGCCCTGGGAGTGAGCATGTACAGTTTACATCAAAATCTCCCTGTTTCAAATATTTTAACTACTACTCACACACTTGGGTTGTATTTCCGGTAAAGACTTACATAGGGTGGTTTATAAGGGGTGCTGGAATCTGAGGGGATGGGTGGTACGTCCCTGTCACCTTCCATTTGTTTGTAGTGATGCTTGGGACAGGAAGGAGTGTCGGCAACATGCCATGAGTGGCTATCAGAAATGGATTTACCTGAAAAAAAAAACAGCAAGTGATAATCCGTTTTCTGTGTAGTCTGTTTAGTGATACAAAAAAGGTCATGGATAACATGGCATCGGATGACAGTATAAAAATGAATTCTGCAGCTTTCCTTGCAAAGCATGCATGTTTGCAAAATGTCAGTACGTCCCAGAAGGGAATGAAATGAGTCATGCAACTGAGCGCCCTTGCGCCGTCACTAGATGGGTCACAACGGAGCACGACAAACGCGGTCTGCTGTGGGATGAGTGGTGTGGGGATGGGATCTCGAGTGGTGGGGATGTCGGGGGGCAAGGCTGGGTCTGGGGGCCTTCCAGGGGCAAGGATAAGAGGGAACATTAAGATGGACTTGGGGGCCAAAGGGCTGCTGTGGTTCCCCCGCCTCCACAGCTGGAAAGGAAGGTTTCTTCTCCTGCAGCAAATGCAACAGCCCTCTGCCCCTGCCCACCCCTTCCCAGGACATCACCCTAAGCAAGGGAGTAGTTCCAAACCAAGCCAGCACAAAGAAAGCCTGGCCCATGCCAAAGAACCTTGGTTAGATGGAAGAAAAATAAAAATCAAAAAAGGCACCATGAAAAATTCCCTTCTGCATAGGCCTGGAGGGGGAAGGAGAGGGATGGTGTTGAGATTGCTTTGTTGGGTGGGGTTCTGTAAGGAACACGCGGGTATGGGTGAGTACGGCAGTGTAAATACACCATGACACAAGGACCAGGGCGCATGGTGTCCACAGAAGGCAGAGGTCAGACATGACACAGAGCGAGGTTTAGGGTGCAGCGTGCGCCATGGGGTGCTGCCATGTTGAGACACATGCATGGGCAGGGGCCTACCAGAAGACGCTTTCAAAGTTTTTGTGGTCATTTTAAGATATGCCTCAGGATTTTCAGGGATTTCTACATCTGAAAAAGAATAATGTCATTGTCCTCACTGGAGGTGCCTGCAGATTAATGCCCGAGTATTAAGTTCACATACTAGGAACACTGCCAGCTTTAAGGAGACAACTACCTTCTGTCCTTTTTATGAAAAGGATTTTGAAAACCAGAATAATTTTTTTTTAAAGCCAACTCCTAAGTGTCCAAAGTCACTGTAGGAGGCACAGAAAGAATGGAGATGCTTTATCTACTGATACCCTGAAAACCCGACTGGGTTCACTGATGGGTCCCACATAGCCAGACCCCTCAATGACGAGTCTCAATGTCTAAACATGAATTTCATTTCTTTTTTCTTTTTGAGACAGTCTCACTTTGTCACCCTTGGTAGAGTGCTGTGGCATTATAGCTTACAGCAACCTCAAACTCTTGGGTTTAAGCAGTTCTCTTGCCTCAGCCTCCCAAGTCGTTGGGACTACAGGCACCTGCCATAACACCTGGCTATTTTTTTGTTGTCATTGTCATTTTTGGTTAGCAGGCCCGGGCTGGGTTCGAACCGGCCAGCTCCAATGTATGTGTCTGGTGCCCTAGCCACTGAGCTACGGGCGCCCAGCCTTTTTTCCTTTCATTCCACCTGTAATAGGAGCAAGCCTATTCCCAGGGCAGGACAGACCACAGGAAAACAGGAGCTGGGTCAGCTGCCAGCTGGGCTCTGGGCAACCAAGAGCTGGCCGTGTTGCTAAGGGGCTGAAAACATAGCCACGTGGGTCACCTGCAAGTGACCTAGGAGCCTGGCTGTTACCTGATAGTGCACTGTAGTACGGGCCCTCCTCGTCTTCTTCATGAGAGGAGGAGCCCCCCACGTCACCTGTGTGATCCCACTCCAGAGGGATGGAGTCCACACTGACGGGGGTCTCACAGCCAGACCGCTCGGGGCCCGGTGCTGGCGGCACTAGATGACAGAGGGACTGAGGTGACGTGGGCTCCTCGCTCCTTTTACGCCAAGAGTCGGTTTGGATCTCTCTGGGGTCTTCCATGTCCGTTTCATTCTCAGAAGCCTCCTTTTCATCTTCCAAGCCCTAGACAGGAATATCCAGTTTTTCAAATTAACCAAATCTTAGGATATTGCAGCGTGAAGGAGCATTGGAAGTCTGCCTGTCCAGCAGTTTCCAAAAATGGCTGCGGCTTTAAAAGAATCAAGTTTCCAGGTCCTGTTTCTGGTTACTCTAGTTTAGACAATGGGGAGTGCGACTTAGAATTTGTGTTTTCCAGAACTCCAGCTATATTTCCTAGGAAAAAAGCTGAAGTATGATAATCTGAATTAAGCTGCCAAAGTTTCACTGATGTAAGTTAACAACAGGTTCCTCTGTGAGTCAGAGTATTTTTAAAAAGAAAGCTAGAATGTTCTGGATAAGATTCACAATTTCAAGGACCACATATACCAGGTTCTTTCTTTTTTATCCCCAATCTGATTGTTTGGTGTCTGTTCTGCTTGTGTAGTAATGCCTCAGTCTAAGAAAAATGACCATGGCACTCTACTGAGGGAGTGAGACTCTATCTCACAAACAAACATTAAAAGCTTTCAGAAACTAAGAGACAGGAAAAAGCAAATACATTCCTAAGTTACTAATGTAATCAAAACCAGAAGAGTCATCAGTGAATTCAAGGGCTGCTGACACATGCTGGAAAAGCCCTGTATTGAGGAAATAGATTAAAAAGAGATTAGGGAGCAGGGACTTTCAGAAGTACCATCCTTCCCACCAGGTCAATGGAAATTAGTTATCATGGCTCTGTATTAATAAAAGTGGAAATAAAATGTTTCAATGTAGCCTTTTTCTTTCTTTCCTTTCTTCTTTTTTTTATTTTGAGACAGTCTTACTCTATTGCCTGGACCAGAATGCTGTGGCCTCAGCCTAAATCAAAGCAACCTCAAACTCTGGGACCCAAGTGATGCTCCTGTGTCAGTATCCCAAGTAGCTGGGACTACAGGTGCCCACTACAACGCCCAGCTAGTTTTTTCTATATTTAATAGAGACGGGGTCTCGCTCTTGGTCAGGCTGGTCTTAAACTCTTGAGCTCAAGCGAATCTCCTGCCTCAGCCTCCTAGAGTGCTGGGATTACAGGTGTGAGCCACCGTGTCTGGCCTCAAGGTAGCTTTTCTACCAAAAAAAACCCAAAAACCCCAAAATCAACCCTAACTAACCATTACAAGATAAGTTTCCCTATTCTATAAAAATCCAGTTCCCATGTAAACTTTGAGCAGTGTGGGGATGGTGTCACCCTTACTGGGGCGTGGGAGGTCAGCCGCCGGTGGAACCGGGACACCCTGCCGAACACCTCCTGGCAGTAGCGGTGCAGCTCTTCCAGCTCGTCCTCAATCAGCACGGCATCCAGGGGCTCACTCTTCTGGATGAGCTGCTCCCCAAACACGATGAGCTGGTCAATCTTGTTGGTATTTAACGTAATCTCTTGTTGGAAGCCCTATTTAGAGATGAGAAAGAAAGAACTTCAAAGACAGATCCCCTTAGCATATAGATGGTGTCTGTTTCTTATAACAGGGACAGAAAAAAAACGCATCCAAATGTGATTCTTATTTTGTTCCTTCATGAGTATTCCAGCTTCACCAATTTTTAACTGAACAACAACGACAATTTAAGAATTCTTTTTTTTTTTTTTTGAGACAGAGTTTCACTCTGTCACCCTGGGTAGAGTCCCATGGCATCACAGCTCACAGCAACCCCTTGGCCTAAAGTGATCCCTCTATCTCAGCCTCCCAAGTAGCTAGGACTACAGTGCCTGCCACAACACCCAGCTAGACAATTTAAGAATTCAAAACGATGGTAACATTTTGTCTCTCTTCCTTCTGGGTACTGACTTTTCCAATTAAAATAACTAATAAAAGTCTGACATGGATGGACATTTACTGTTATTGAGTGTGAGGGAGAGAACTTATCTTATTGATACCTGGTGAAAACAGAAAACTTCCCATAGTATGCCACCAGTGGGCATTTGCTTCTGCTGATACAAACAATTATGTTCATTGGTGCCATTATCTTAGGAAAGGCAGATTTCTATTTCACAACCTCCTCCCCCGGAGAAAATCATAGTGAGATTAAACTGTAATGCAAGAATCTGAAACAACAGCAGAGCAGGGGGTGTATATTCTTGGCCCCAGCAGACACAGACACCCCTTGGCTATGATAAGCCAGTAGTACACAGGTGGGAAGAAACCTGGCTGTTAGGGTTCTGGATTTGCTCTCAGAGTATCAGGTAGAATTTGTACATGGCCAGCTCTCTACCACGAAGTTGTGCTCTTTTAAGAGGCACTAAAGCAGTGGCCCTCACATTCAGCTGGCGCATCTTGTCGTCAGCGTCACTCTCTGAGAAGTGTTCCACGTTGGTCAGCTGCAGGTCCATCTCTGTGAGCCACACCAGGATGCTCTCCCGGGTCCCCTCGAACTCCTCCCTTTGGTTGGTGAAATGCTGTGAAAGGGCAGAAAATCCCACTTGTATCAAGCCCAGAACAAGAGCTCAGTAGACAACAAGGTTCCTTCTGGCCACAAGGAAGGGGTGCCCAGAGTCCTCAGAGAGACACTTGCGTCTGGGAAACCCAGACAGTGCATGCGGGAGTTGGGGGCTGACATTGGCTGTGTGCTACCAAACAAGCCCCTGCTTCTCTGGGTCCTGGCATCCTCACTGGCAAATGAGGGAAGGTGTGGGAATGTTGACCCTGGCCCCTGGGGTCCTTTTGAGCACTTTAAAGTCTGTAATTCTCTAGTCTAAGTCAGTGATTTCCCTCTTTCCTTTGAGGAACCTCCTGAGGGGTAGGGCCAGGCCTTCTGCCTGTTTCCACCTGTCAGTATCTCACAGAGGCTTCTGCCTGACAGAGAATTTAGCACCTTTAAGATGGAAGAACACTGCAGGTCTGAGGTTGACCCAGAGCCCCATTTGCCTTCAGTGACATAGCTGAGTGTATATCCCCAGAGAAGGAAGACTCAGAGGAGGAGATTTGTTCCCTCTAATGAAGGATTGCCACCTCACAGGCGATTATCAGATCAATGCAGCCAATCTCTCTCTTAAAAAAAGAACATTGGCAGCTTCAAGTTGCTTGTGTTGGAGGGATGTCAAGATAGCACAGGCCTAAACTGAAACCTTCCACCCGCTGCTGGGTGCCCTAAGCCTGCCACTGCATATCGCGTGTCGCTGCTCCTTGCAAATCTACAGACAACCCCAATGATGTAGAGGAGGTTACTCTGAGTCTCCGCAGGATGGCCGTGACCCGCCTCTGCAGGTTGTCCCAGCGCTGGTTGCCCTCGTGGACCATCTGCTTCAGCCTGCTGGCCGTGTCCGTGCGGTTCTCCCGGGCCAGCCGCCGGTACTGCTTGTTGATGAGCTCCAGTTGAGTGAGCCGCTCGTGGATCTGCCGCTGGAAGGCCTGCGGCACACAGAGGGGTGGGGGTGGTGGTGTCACTGCTGTTTCGTGCAAAGAGGGCTGGGACACTGCCCTCCAGGTCCCAAGCAACCTGCCTCAAGGGGTCCATCCCCCAAATGCGACGGCCACAGAGGGCTTACTTCCCCAGTCCTGACGCTGACTAGGGAATAGGCTTCCAAGCTCTCTGCCTGACAGCTGGCATGGACTACACAGCCCTTGCCAGAGGTGGGGGAGGCTGGCCAAGCCTGCTGTGAGCCTGCTTATACCTGGAGAACTGGGGCAGAGAAGGGTGCTCACCTCAAACCTCTTCAGCTCTTCTTTGGCATTCGTGTATAGCACTTCTGAGGAATTTGGGCAGGCTGCTGTCCTCTCTGCTGACTTGAGCCAGTCCTCAAAGCGGGAATAATCATCTAAAAACTTTTGCCACAGGCGCCACGTTTCCTCGATTCTGATGGGAAGAAGGCAGCTTAGCACAAGCCATCCATGTCACCCTGGGCCCCCGACAGGCCCATTACCAGCCCCCTTACACCTGCAGCACTAGTGGAACACTCTGGGAAATAACCAGGATGTCGCAGCTTGTCCGAACACCTTCCTTGTGGAAGCACCTCAGAGCTCCTGATGCACAGAGGTTGAAACTCACTGCAAGGCGAACAGAGGCAGCACGGCCAGCCCGTGGGCCTCCCTGAACCACCGGAGAACTGGGCAAAGACAGCATGCCCATTAAATAATTCTTTAATAAGCACCTACTAGGTTCTCTCTGTTGATCCCTGGCACATTTCTTTTCTCTTTTTGAGACAGAGTCTCACTATGTCGCTCTGGATAGAGTGCCTGGCATCATAGCTCATAGCAACTTCAAACTCTTGAACTCAAGTGATCCTCTTGGCTAAGCCTCCCAGTTAGCAGGGACTATAGGTGCCTACCACAACGCCTGGCTAGTTTTTTCTATTTTTAGTAGAGATGGGGTCTCACTCTTACTATGGCTGGTCTTGAACTCTCTGAGCTCAAGCAGTCTGCTAGTCTTGGCCTCCCAAAGGGCTAGGGTTACATGCGTGAGCCACCATGCCAAGTCTTGGCATGTTTCTCAAGTGCGGCAAGCAAAATAGTCCCTGAGACTGAGGTCAGAGGGGTGCAGAGTGCAGTTGACCGCACTGAAGATGCCCATGGCAGCTATGTTCTTACTTCATGCGCCGCTCCATGGACATGGCACAGATGTTCCTCCAGCGTCTGTCCAAGCTTCTGGTGGTCTGCTGGATGGAATCACACTCGGTCTCATTTGCACAGGCATCGGAGTCATGCAACAGGACGTCACAGATGTTAAACACGGACTCCACCCCAGCACTGTGCTGCTCGATGTCTCGCTGCAGATCCTATAATCACAGGAAAGCAAGACACCCCTTGAGATGGTGGTGAGGCGGTTTGCACTGAAGGGTCTCTACCACTCCCTCCCTCCTCCCAGCTGAGGGGTACAGCCCTGCATGCATGTCCACCTTGGGATCAGCAACCCAGACAGGCAGAAGCCCTCTCATCTTGTGCAACCCTTGGGCTGTTAGCACCTGACCAAAACCTAAACACTGGTGACACTTGGGATTTATGTGCTGAGCTATGAGAGGAGAAGGAACAGTAGTGGGTGCCCTCTGCATGCTGGCCTTCTGAGAAAAGCCCACCACCCCATAGGCTTGGGGTGGGCCTGGGAGGTATTCCCTACCACCGAGCCCCAAACACTTACAGCTTCAACTTGGTTTTGGGGAGGTCTTCTTTGTAAACTGACTGAGTCTCTAGCTCAGACTAAAGCAACTGAAACTCAACCTTTTACTGGTTGCAGGACTCTTAAATCTGCTAAGATATTTGTACTGTCTTACATACACCCCAAATCATGCCCATGGCCACATGGTTTCCATGGCCTCTGTAAGACCATCCCAGGATGCCCTGGGTTCAAGGGAGGAACTCTGGAGTAGAGACCTTACTTCCCCAGTTCATGGCATCTGGCCAAGGCTGTGGCTTGGGGAGGGGTAGGATCTCTGAAGTCTGGTTCCATGGGGGTGATAGTGGTTACAGATCCCCAATTTGAGAAAAAGAACATTTATGAAAAGAAAGTGCATGGTCATAGGAAACAATGGAAAAGCTTCGTAAGAATAAACATGGCATTTTCTTTTTTTTTTTTTT
>NW_003852510.1:6265093-6267231 GCF_000181295.1 Otolemur garnettii
CCGAGCCAAACATGGCATTTTCAGTCCTCACCAGAGGATATTTCTTCTATGCACCATGGGTGGGCTGGGGGGAGGGAGAGAGAGGAGGAGCCTGTTTGTTTTGCTATTCCGCATAAGTCAGGTGTTTCCTAAAGTCCAAATCTGGAATATGTGATATTAGACCACATCATTAATTTTTATACCCTAATTACATTGTGAAATAACAAAGGCAAAACTAAATTCTAATTGTTTGATAATATGCCCATTTCTGGAAATCTATGACAGTTTAATTACTAAATACAGCTTCCTGGATTCAAAAAAGTTCAGTTTGCAAGACAATTATAGACAGTTTGCCACTGTCCACAGAAGGCAGTGTAATGTTTAGACCAGGTCACCTCAATAATAAAATAATTTGAGATTACAGTTGTATTACTAGATAGGAACAATATTTCTTTTCTTTATATAAATGTGCAATTCAGATCATTCTGTTCAGGTTGATATGAGAGAATAAAATGCTAATATGCCAAGTGATTTTTAAATCAGGCAGTTCTTCACGTAGGCCCTGAGTGAAAGCAAGCTCCACAGATTATACTCAGAAGAGATGTTTTCTACTCAGTCACCCTGCATGCCCTGCGAAGAGATATGCAGGGTGATTTTGTTAATGTCTGTGGTACAGGCAGAATGCCTGTAATGATGGAATGGCAGCTGCCTCCCTGGAATCAACACGATGACTAACTTTAACACATTAACTACCACGTGAGTTCTATTTAACTCACACTAGTTTTGAGCTCAGGGCCTTGTGAACCATCTATAAACTCACAAATCTCTTGACCTAATAAAACACCATGGTCCCAAAGAAAAAGTTTTTTTCTGAGTGTGGCAGTCAATGTGTTAAAGTTACTACCTTTAAGTAGAATTTCAGTTTTTAAAGAATTCTTATTAGTTCACAGAATTGTCAGAGGTTTTTCTAAAATTTACTGGTATTGATACATATTCTGTTAACTATTAAAAATACAAATCAGGAACCCTAACATTGGTGCTAACTGGGTAATACTGACAATTTTAATGGGAAAATGCCCATGAACTAGTCTATGGATAAACATGAATGCCCTGGACTTTAGTAAACTCTTTGGAATTATTTATTCAGCTTCTATTGAATGAAATGGTAAAAGAAACCTCATTTAATGTACAGAGTAAGTGGTAGTAAGAAATGAACTTTACAAATAACTTATGAAAACTGTCCAAATCTTGGTTAAAAGTCCATTTTCACACAAAAAATTTTTAAAACCTTCTAAAACATGACACAATAGCCTACTAATATTATAGTGTAGATTGTTTACCTAGTACAATATAAAATAAAGTGGTGGGCCACATGTTAAAATCCAAACCATTTAAGTGAGCTAGATGAGCAACATTTTGCAAACTGAAATAATCCTGGTACCCATTAAGGCAGTGGTTAGATTAAAAAAGATACATATAAAGTGCTAAAGACTTTTGCCTATGGTTCTGGAAATGAGTCCCTGTTCATTTTTGGGTTTTTTGCCCCTGAGCAGATGCCACGAAACTCTGAAGTTGGGAAAGACTGGAGGTGGGCTGGTGGGCAGAACAAAAGGAGATGAGGAGGCCTAAAAGTGGAGAAGAAAATGCAGCCAGGAAGAATGAGAATAAGAAGGGACGCCCCAATAAGATAAAGGGGGGAAAGGTAGGCTGAAAAGAGAGAATTCACACAGGTGGAACTCTCTGGTGGTGGCCCCAGAATGCCCCTGTAGGAGGGGCTTGCATATCAAACCAGTGGGACAGGGTGGTATCAGCAGGTAGTTTAGGGGAATGGGGTGAAGCTGGATGGGCTCACAGGGGAGGGCGATACTGGTGATAACTGAATAGGAAGGTGACTAATGATCCCTGAGCCACTCTCTGATACCCCACAGAGAACCAAGAAACCAAGAGCAGACAAACTAGGAGAGATACTGAAGACGCAGTGAAAGTGATCTCTGGCACAGGATTAACAATTTAACCCTTATTACCTTATACCTAAAGGAGTTCCACACAAGAAAGGTAATAACAAAAGGACTCTTCCAGGGTCTACCCCTCTCCCACCTGGTCACCAAGAACAGTACAATAAGGATTCAAGGGCATTGTGGCTCTTTTTTTTTTTTTTT
>NW_003852510.1:6268173-6290557 GCF_000181295.1 Otolemur garnettii
GTCCGGGCTGGGGATTCGAACCCGCCACCTTAGGTGTACGTGGCTGGCGCCTTAGCCGGTTGAGCTATAGGCGCCGAGCCCACTCACACTTTCATATGAAGAATAGATCACAACTATGGCCCAAGTTGAAGGAGGGAGGAGGAGGGGTTGGGAGGGGAAAGGGGATGTCAGACCGAGGGAGGGTGAATGGTGGGATCACACCTATGGTGTATAATGCAAGGGAACATGTTAGATCTATTAGCATAGAGTATAAATGTCTTAACACAATAATTAAGTAAACGAGGTATATATTAACGAGTGTGATGTAAGCGTTTCTAATTCTATATGAAATCAGCACATTGAACCCCATAAATGCATTAATGTATATATGAGAAAAAAAAAAGTACAAAGAGGTTCCTTGGGACATCTGTGGTAGGCAGAATAATGACCCCCCCCACCATGTCCAGATGCTGATCCTAGAACCTGTGAATATGTTAGATTACATGGAAAGGAGAATTAAAGCTGCTAATCAGCTGGCCTCAAAATAGGGAGATTATCCTGGATTATCTGGGCAGGCCAATATAATCACAGAGGTCCTTAAAAGCAGAAGAAGAGCCAGTCGGAGATGTGACTATGAAAGAAAGGCACAGAGAGACGTAATGCTGACAGCTTTGAAATCAGAGGAGGGTGGCCCAAGATTACCCCTAAGGGCTTCCAGAAAGGGGTACAGTCCTGCTGACTCCCTGGATCTTGGCCCGGTATGGCCCGTTTCAGATTTCTAACCTCCAGAACTGTAAGATAATAAACTTGTGTTTTCAAGCTGCTAAATTTGTGGTAATTATAAGAACAAGAGAAAACTAATGCAACATCTGACATCTTTGCAGTAATGGTATTCCTGAACACCAACCCCATAATTTTTTTGGTAATGAAGGGATACAAATTATATCATGTTGATGGCAAATTTTATAAAAAGGGAAGCTTCAAACCAAGCAGATTGAAATTAGGTACCATTTCAATAAATGAATAAATAAGGCCTAGAGAATGGCCCTGACTCCAAATTATTTGCTTCTGGGAATAAATTCCCCCCAACTTAGTGTTTGTCACACTTCAGATCTCTAAAAAGTTAACACAATTATTAGCCTTGGTCAAAATTGGTCAATTCTTCTTTAAGAGAACATATATTGCTAGCTTCTGTACTATTTTGCCTGAAAAAATTCACCATTCTGTGGTGCCTGTGGCTCAAAAGGGTAGGACGCCGACCCCATATGCCGGAGGTGGTGGGTTTAAACCCAGCCCTGTCCAAAAAAAACCCCAACTATTACCACTCATGGTAAATAGTTATTTGCAAGGCCTTGTCTATGAACACACTATTCAAAGAAATTCATTCTAGTGGATCAAACTTGTAAAAAAAAAAGCTGCTAATGTTTAATAGCTATGACTCCACTAAGAAGGCCATTAAAACCTCAGTCATGTCACATTAAAATGTCACATTAAATTCTATTGATACTTATATCAATATTCTTTTCTCCACAAAGCAAAAGCAGAACTTAGATGGCCTCAATGAAAAACACACACATTTCTTGAGGCTAAGCAAAAAAACCCCATTTTTAATTTGTAGCTTAAGTCATATTAGTTCAAAAGCCAGAGCACAGGCACCAGTCACATTAACTGTGATAGCACTGAAAACGAGTACGCTGGGCATGGTGGCTCACACCTATGATCCTAGCACTCCGGGAGGCTGAGGTAGGAGGATCACTTGAGCCCTGGAGTTTGAGACCAGCCTGAGCAACACGTCTCTACAAAAATTTAGAAAAATTAGCTGAGCATGGTGGTGTGCAACTGTAGTTCCAGCTACTTGAGAGGCTGAGACAAGAAGCTTGCTCCAGCCAGACATTTGAGGTTCTTATGACCTATGATGATGCCACTGCACTCTCGCCTAGGCAAGAGAGCAAGACATTGTCTCAAAAACAAAAAGAGAAATCAAAAGTAATATTAAATACTTAGCTCTACTTATGGTAGCACGAAATATCTTATTGCCATTAAAAAGACTGACCTGAACTCAAGAGAATTTATCATGAAAGGGTTGCCTTATGGACTTGAATCTGGTGGAAAAAGTTCAGCCCTCCTTCTGTCTCTAAGCCCCGTGATACCTGGCTAGGATGTGTATGGTGGAAGTTCAATGTGAAGTAAATGGAGTCTGAGAATCATGCCGTTTATATGGTCAAATCAGAATCTGCCCATCAGTCTGAGAAAAATAGGAGTGGATGAAAGCCACTGAAAGGGTAAGATAAACGAACCTATTTTCTAAAAAATTAAGGCAAACCTGGGCGCTACATATGAGAATGAGTGAGTGCATGAGCCCAGGGAAGCATGAAGTCCAGGTAGGTTCAATAAAGCAGCGATGTCCCAAAGCAGCTGCCAGGCTGGCACGATGACAAACACCAGCAGAACTCAGTGGTTTTCAAACCATGGGATTTCCAGAGTTGACTTAGAGCAGTAGTTTTCAACCTTTTCTATCTCAGTGCACTTGAACCTGTAGTTAAAACTTCCACAGCACACTTAAACTACGTTGAAACTATGTTGATCAAAAAATGAGTAGAAAAAAAGAATATACTTAACTGTGCTTTGAATTTCTTTCAAAAATAATTTAATCATCTTTAAAATTTTTCATGGCACACCTAAGATCCTCTCAAGGCACACTGGTTGAAAGTCACTGGCTTAGAGCATGTGACTGGTGCCTTGGGAATTACAGCTCTAAACTATTGGTTCAAGAATGTTCCTTACTATACCTATTGTTTTTATTTATTTTTTTGAAGCTCTCACAGACACGTACAGTATGATCCCACAAAAACATTCCCAGGGTAGAACGTTATTTTTCTTTTAATTTGTTGCCTTCTAAAACTATATTCACAAAGAACAACAAAGATCAGAGTTTAACAACAACAACAAAAAAGACAATTTAAAAACCTTAGCTGCCAGGAAGATTAAGGTGTGAATCTCATTATTCACATTACTTCACAAACAGCTGGGTGAATAGTTTGGTGGGGAGCGGGCTGAGATGGGTCCCTACAAATACAGGGACTTAGGCAGGTACTTAGAGCGCTGTGGCAAAGCACACCAATGAATGCTGTCAACACACTGGGGCACCCAGCAGATACGGGGAAGGCCTGAGTCAGCACACATGGTGGACACCTGCCCTCTGACAAGAGCTCCTCTCTGAGAATCCCACCTGCTGCTCGGCGAGCCTCTTCTGGATCTCTTGGTCATCACAGACATCGTAAACAACAGGCTTGGAAAGTTCGGATTCGATTCGAGCCAGCCAGGTTCGAAGGTTGCTCATGTTTTTGTCCAACTGCTGAATAAAAGCAAAGGTCTCCTTCAGCTTCTTCACCCTAAAAGTATTTGTGGAGATGGAAAACAAAAGCCCAATGTTTAGTGGTGAGAAGAATCTGTTAATAGGGCCTTGGAGGATAAAAAGGAACCTATGTTGCTGATTTTGTAGCAGAACAGCTCTCACATCAACTGATAGCAGTTTTTAGAGTATGTGCCACTTTGCAAAGCTCTTGCCTCTGCTGATTTTCAAGACTGAGAGTCAACCCACCCATGGGAATATGGCTATCATCCCCAAGGTGGCATCCCTGAGACCCAGCCCATGTCCTTGGGGTGCCAGAGGTGAGAAGAGATGCCATTTCTTTTTTTAAGTTAATAAACCACTCCTGACTTGCTCTGCCTAGTTTGTCTCGGGTATTCCTGAGACTGCAGCAGCCGGAGATCCACCCTGACAGATTAAAGATGTCACACGGGTGGTTCGCTTTGTGGTATTAAGTCCAAGGGGTAGAGGGTGCTGCACATACTGAACCAGCCCACTCGGGCCCTTTATGGGGCAGGTGTCAGTCACAAAGGGAGGGGCAGAGGTAATGTTCATGCCTGACATTCTAGCCTCCATCTGCCTTGCCAGCCTACCCTTGTTCCCTCAGCCCGACCTGGCGTGGAGCAGATGTGAGACAATACACAGCATCAGCACAGCTGGGCGCTCATGCCAGCACACTGTCAGGGGACATGGTGTAGCTGCTGAGAGGAAACAATCTTGTGTTTTTATAGATACTAAAATAAAATGCTTTGATAAACTGCTTTTTTCTTTCTTTCTTTTTTTTTTTTTGAGACAGAGCCTCAAGCTGTCGCCCTGGGTAGAGTGCTATGACATCACAGCTTATAGCAACCTCCAACTCCTGGGCTCAAGCAAGTCTCCTGCCTCCGCCTCCCAAGTAGCTGGGACCACAGGCGCCCGCCACAACGCATGGCTATTTTTTTTGGTTGCAGCCATCATTGTTGTTTGGTGGGCCCGGGCTGGATTTGAACCTGCCACCTTAGGTGTATGTGGCTGGCGCCTTAGCCACTTGAGCCACAGGTGCCGAGCCAATAAACTGCTTTCATGAAAGTCCCAAAGGAGAGTAAGGATGTGCCCTGATGATCTCTGGGATTTTTAGTTAATCCCAGAGACTTGTAGTTATGGCTTCAATGCTCATGCTGGGAGATGCTGTCCACCACACTGCTGCCATCAACACCTCTTTCCCACTTCCAGTTCTGAAGCCAAAGTGTACGTTCTAGAAGGCAAGTATGTTTCATGCTTGAAAGCTTCAATAATCTTCACCCTACCCTGACAGAGGAATCCCATCCAAGTCTTTCCTATACTCAAGTGCCCTGTGTCTACCCTGCACTCTGCAGACTGGCTCCTCTTTCCTTCCAGAGCTTCTACTGACACCCTTCCTCACGCTCTGCCTCATGCTCTCACTGTATCATGTGGGCATCTTCTGGCACCCCACACCCACCAGGACAGAGATTGCATCTGCCTTGCTCCCCTGCACGAGCAGCACTCCCTACTGCCTGGTGGGCAGCAAGGTGCTGACAAATGTTTGTTGAATGGATAAATGTGGATAAGCACCTCCACCACCAGCTGTGATGTAAGTAGACTATAGAGTTGTGCGCTTTTTTTGCATCTTACAATTGACCAAGTCAAGCCCAGGAACTGACTTCCAATTCCAGCTTTATTACCAGCCACTTTATGGAGAAATCTTTTTATCTCAGCCCCCTTATCTATAGTAGGCTTTTGCAGTTCCTTCTGCTTCAGGGAAGCGTATGTTTTAAAATTCTGGGAAGTGGTAATGTCTGGGGGGAGGTTAAGGCCAGAGCTAAGGAGGTGAGCAGACCAGGGTCCAAGAACCATTCTCCCATCTACGAGCTCTGCACCCTGAAAGGTGTGCCTTCTGACTCCTGAGTTTCCTCATTATCTGTAAAATTAGCCTCCTTGTAGGTGTTTGTGAGATTGGAATGAGAGGCTGCATATATAGCCATTGGCATGGAGTGGGTGTGCACAACACCAGCTTCTGCCATGCCCCTGGGTTTATACGATGCTGTAATAATGCCTTATGTATAGAGCTCTGTCATAAATGTTACATTCTCAACAGCACCTAGCCATGAGGTTTGTTGCTTTTTTTGTTTGTTTGTTTTTTGAGATCGTTTCACTAAGTCATCCTTGGTAGAGTGCTGTGCTGTCACAGCTCACAGCAACCACCAACTCTTGGGCTTAAGTGATACTCCTGTCTCAGGCTCCCAAGTAGCTGGGACTACAGGCACCTGCCACAACGCCCGGCTATTTTTTGTTGCAGTTGTCATTGTTGTTTTACCTGGCCGGGGCGGGTTCGAACCCACCAACCTTGGTGTATGTGGCTGGGGCAGTAACTACCGTGCTATAGGTGCCAAGCCTGGCCATGTGGTTTTTCTGTGAAGAGCACAGATCATGGTTAGAGCCTGAGTGTGGGTCCGGGCTGTGTTTACTTCATCTGTGAGATGGTGTTAATAGTAGCACCTTCCTTAGCTGGGGTAGCTGAGGGCTGAATGACATACAACACAGGAAGGCATCTGGCATACAATGCCTAGCCCACAGATGCCCTGCGGCTATGGTCGTGATGAGTTTCAAGGAGGTAGTTTTCCAAAGTATAGGAGAAGTTCTCTTCAGAGCCACCAGTTGATTTATTAAAAAGGAAGTAACAGAATCCAGGGCCAGGCCTGGATATGGTTGTAACCTAGATCCCACCTCCATTCCCAGGGCTTCAGAGGAATGCCCTCTTCACCCCAGCGTCTGGTCACCCTGATAGTCCAGGGACCAGAAAGAACACTCCAGACAATGGCCAAGGTCACTGGGAGCCCTGGCACTGTGGCACAGAGAGTCTTTAGCTCAAATGGGGAGGGTGCTGCCTCCTGGAAGGCTCTGCATGTATATAGAGGGAAGGTCAGGCTCATGACCTCTGCAGAGCTATCCTGCCTGCCCTCTGCCTCCTCCAAGAATGACAGCCCCTCCCCCATTCAGCACCTGACCCTATTCTGCCTCTTTCTTATTTTATAAGAAGACTAGAATGCAAGTGTTTAAATGGAGGGAGCTAACGGTGACAAAATAACCAGGGCACAAAAACACAGGGGTGTAGCGACCTTGAGTTCTGTCAACACTGGCAGTTTGGCATACCATAAGTGGCAGGGGGTGGGGGGAGTGATTTGCTTCCCCAGGACTGTGGTATCCAAAATGGCGTGCTCAAGACCAACCAATGAAGTGGTGGAAGTCTTAGACTATCTTCTGTCATCATATCCTTTTAAACGTTCTACATGGCATATATTTTAAAATTAATAAACTTTATTATTAAAACAAAACATCTGTATCACATGCTAATATCTACACCTGTTGGGCTTCACATTAGCAACTCATTTAATCATCAAACAGTGCCATGAGATCAATACTATTATTATTCCTATTTGACAGGTAAGGAAACTGAAGCACAGATAACTCACTCAGATCACATGGTCATTATGTACGAGAGGCAGGATTTCAAGCCTGACAGTCTGGTCCTGTGAGGCTGCTCTTAAAACTGTCCTTCTGATGGTGTACAGAAATTCTGCACATGCTGTAGCATCACACACTGGGGTGCTGGACAGTTTTTCTGCTGTCAGGGACCAAGACCAGAAGCCTGGACTCATGGCTCAAGGATGCACTGAGGGGTGGACACTGGTCCACTGATGCTGGGGAGGCGGTAGGAAGGCACAGTTTCCCCTCCACAATTTTCTTTCAGTAAACACTCGATCCTTTGCTCTGTCTTGGGTCCTGAGCAGATCCTGAGGATTTAGATAAGAAGACCTATCTTCTGACAGGTCTTGTTCCCAAAGAGTGCATCACCTAATCTAGATGTAATTTAGACATCATAGTACAACGGAGAACGGCTCAATAAATAACAATTGAGTGAACAAATGATGTTTACTCCTATCTTCCAATTTGTCTAATTTTTTCATAAAGTAGGTAGCCATGTTATATTTTAAAGAAAAGAGGCCAGGCACAGTGGCTCACGTCGGCAGTCCTAGCACTCTGCGACACCTAGGCAGGAGGATCACTTAAGATCAGGAGTTCGAGACCACCTTGAGCAAGCTCGAGACCCCACTCTACAAAAGTAGAAAAATTAGCCAGGAGTGGCAGCAGGCATCTGTAGTCCCAGCTGTTCAGGAGGCAGATGCAGGAGCTTGCTTGAGCCGAGGAGTTTGAGGTTGCTGTGAACTACAATGATGCCACTACATTCTACCTGGAACAACAGAGCAAGGCCCCCTCTCACAAGAAAAAATGAAAAAAGAAAAAATGAAAGAAAAGAAAGGAAAATGGTAAAGACCAGAGTACATGGGAACCCTTTAGCCACAAAACACGTGCTGCTGTATGTGAACCACATGTGTCCCCAAACCCTGTTTTCACATGGGGTAGTGAAGTGGTACCAACACACCAATCAGAAGCAAATTAAAGGGGAATGGAAGGCAGGAGGAAAAAAAGGAGGTCACAGTGGAGAAGCTGCTCCTCCAGGCAGGATTTAACCTGCTTCTATTTCCCACCTTCTGTCTGCAGCCTTACTACCCCATAATGCACGGGAACATCAACGTTGCCCCTCAGATTATCATGTTAGACAGAAGCGGCCGTGAGGTTGAGTTTGTCTCATTCTTTACAGATACTGTCACCTAATTACCACCTGTCCCAGGTCAGGAAGTACCTGTCATTTGCCAACCTAGGCAGCTGACCTCCACAGTAAGCCTCATTAATATTGTTCTTGGAAAAATTAAAATCTTGGGTTAATATTGAGAAACAAGGAAACCACTCAGAAGCCAGACCACGCACACGGAAGCAGCGCACTCAGCGTTCATCAACCACCCAAGCAGCTTGTTTACGTGGCTCCCAGCCCTGCACCTGCTCATGCTTCCACCCAGGTGCCCAGGACTAACATTTCTCTACAGTCCAGCAAATAATGTATTTTAGTTCTCAAGTAAAAATTTCCATTTCTGAGGATCAAACTCCTCCCCCAAATTTATAGGTGCCAAGGAGGGGTTTTCCACCCGTACAGACTGTTTATTGAAAAAGACCTATACAGCAGTAAAAGATTTTTCTATGAATCCAAACAAAATAAGAATTATGCCTAAGAGCATTTCTAAATTAGAAGAATTCTTTCACAGCAATTATGGGTAAAAAAAATCCAGAAAGGAACCAAGGCAAATAAAGTTTTTCTTTTACTGTGACTAGTGATGGATCAGAATCTAACAGTTAAGCACGTCTCTCCTTCCCTAACCAAATCAAGCCAGGTTAGTATCATTCTATACACCAAGCCTAAGTCTAACCAATGTGTGATGGAGATTTTAAATATCAAATGCATATACGTGGAGTATACCTTTCAGCCTTATTCTCTACATGCTAAGAGGTCTATAGTTATTTTATAAAACCCCTAAATCAGCATAAGTTACCAAAAAAATTCCTATGCCAAGGTGGACAGCATAATTAAAAAAACACTAAGGAAAACCATCAAAGTATCTGAATTTGTCCAAATAATACTCATACGGTGGGCAGCTATCACTTGCTAAAAACACTATATAGATCCAATTGGACCTTTTTACATGACTAAACATCTTTACAGTAAAATGATGCATTTCTCCAAGATTTTGAAGCCCTGATTTAGAGGCATACATCACAATACATTTCCGAGCTGACTGCCTCTTTGAAGCATTTTTGTCACCGGAGGACTTCCATTTTCCACCCAGCATAATCACTTCCCTGCCCTGCTTGTCAGAGGCAGCCTGCACACACCACACGCACGCTGACGCTGGGGAAGGACCCATCCCCCGATGGCTGAGCACACTCACTCCACAGCCACCATCTAATCAGTGGTTTCTATTGTGACCAAAATAACAGAGCCAGAGCGCAAGACACACAGAGACAGCAGCCAGTGCCTCGGCCACAGGCAGAGCTGATGACTAAAATGGCACTTACTGTTTATGAGAAAAAATCATTCCTTATGCTTAAGCGAAAGCTCCAGGCTGCAGGCTGCACCTCCACCTCCCGGCCGGTAGCCCCTCCCCCGCCCGGCGTGCCCTCTGCACTGGCTCAGCCTCCCAGCATCTTGCACGGGGCAGCCGGGTGGATGCAGCCTTGCAGGCACCCGGCGACGCCAGGGGGAAGGGGAGACACCGTCTTCTCTGCTAGCTGCAATTTTTAATCTCCGTTTTTCTCCCTTCCAATAAACAAATATCTCCAGCTCTTTCCTCACACACACAGTCTTTGTTCTGACGCTATAGGACTGCAACGCTGGGGGAAGAAAGTCACAGTGTTATCTTGGCTATGGGTTATTTATGAAGTGCTATAAACGGAGGGAAGAAACATTTCATTTGGGGCAGGCAAAGGAGGATTTCTGTCCTCCTCAAATTGTTTGAGCTTTAAAGGAAACTGAAATCTGAAGCCCCTGAGTTCAACAGGAATGCCTTCCTCTCCTTCTCCTAAAGAAGAAATTTCCCTTTGGGGAGGGCCCGTTTTGCCCTACCCTTTTAGCCCTGTACACGGTGGTATAGGAGGGGCAGAGACTTCATTTAGTACCTCTGCCTTATGCAGAATTCTATTTTATAGTATAAATGGAATTGAAGACTGTGCAGAGGAAGAAATTGTGTAATTTTCCTTGCTAGCTCCTCCCATAAAGGGGGTTTCTGAAAATCCCTCCTTATCCAAAGCCTTAGTTTTGTCCAGATGACCCTGAGTGGTTCCCTTGGTTTGTCGTCTAGCTTCTTTGAGTTATTCTCTGTCTTCTTTTGAGACTTGATGATGTCAATCATCTCTCATGGGTCCCCAAAGCCTATCATTTAGTCTTTATTACATCCCCACTTGAAACACAGCAAACACAAGCTAGACCAATGGCATTAGGAAGGCAGATTTACCTCTCCCTAAATGTCACACCAGACTAGATTGTGCCCAGGTGCTTGGTCGCTCTTGTAACCTGCTGAACCTCTGAGGCCCAAGTGGACCGGCTGATGCTGGGCACTAGGCAATTGCCAGTTACCCCACTGGTGGCTCCTCTCTCCTGGAGGGAGCTCCCTTCCCTCAGGCTGGCCTGGGAGCAGCAGCCACCTGTTCCAGAGGATCAGGCTGATGGGAAGGAAAATGGAAGTGGCCAGCCAGACCTCACATCTGGCCCCATCTATGCTAAAACAATCTCTAAATCCTTCTAGCCCCACTGGATCAGGCCAGCATAATTCAACTTTATGACTAGCGGAATTGTTTGGTCTTCCAAAAAACCTTGAGAGAATACAGATAAAGGGAGAGAAATGAAAAGCCTTATCAGTTTCAAAAGGCAAGCATCTGCCTCCCCATTCTGTAAGGGATGGAAAATAATCATAACACACAGTTGCCATGGTAATAACTTTTAAGTTTAAACGACAACATTTTAATTACTACTATTATAAAGTAGGAGAGCTTTTCAGGTTGGTAGGCAAAATGTGAGAATCATACTTCGTTAGAAAAGTTCCTTTTTATGGACTTGATGTTTATGATGGTGAGAGAGCAAGCAATTTAGTCTAAGTAGGAAGGGACTAGTCTGATTTTTTTTTTTTTTTGAGAGAGTGTCTCACTCTATTGCCCAGACTAGAGTGGTGTGGCATCATTGTAGCTCACAGCAATCTCAAACTCTTAGGCTCAAGTGATCCTCCTGCTTTAGCCTCCCAAGTAGCTAGAATTATGGTGCCTACCACAATGCCCAGCAAGTTTTTATATTTTTAGTAGAGATGGGGCCTAGCTCTTGCTCAGGCTAGTCTCTAACCCCTGAGCTCAGCCGTCCACCTGCCGTGGCCACCTATATTGCTAGGATTACAGATGTGAGCCACTATGCCCAGCTGGACTACTGTTTTGTTTTTTTTTTTTTTTAAAGGGACAGGATAGAGTTTATTGATAGGGAGAAAAATCGATAAGCAAAAGAGGGGGAACAGAGAGGGAGAACACTTCTGGTAGTGAAGGGGGGGGAATACAAGTAGAAAGCCTTCCTGGACTAGTCTGCATTTGAGGTTGTGTGGTACTAGGAGTGAGTCCCTCTTTCCTAGGGTGACAAGACTACTTCTGGTACTACTGGAGAGATCCAGGCGAAAGAACATAATAAAATGCATGAGATTTTTATTAAAGGGAGAAAAAGCCCATGTCCCTTCCTTCATTAATGAACACAGTTAAGCAAAAAGAAAATTAAAACCATCCGTGATCTAACCAAGAGAAAGCCCAGGTAAACATTCTGGGGAATGTCTTTATACTTAGCTGTTACTTGTGTTTCAGGCACTGAAAGCTTTCATCAGATTATTCACACATGCTTCTAGACAGTCTTTAAAAAGAGTCCCCCCACGCCCCCATCAGGGTCCCTGACGAGGCTCTGCTGGGATGCACCGCCAGCCAAAGCAACTCACTGCAGACACAGCCGCACCTGTGGCCACACAGCTTCTGCTTCATAGGACACAGCCGAGGTTTTGATTAACAAAGTGGGTTGGCAGGAGGCTGAGGCAAGAGAATCACCTAAGCCCAAGAGCTGGAGGTTGCTATGAGCTGTGATGCCACAGAACTCTACTGAGGGTGACAAAGTGAAACTCTGTCTCTAAAAAGAAAAAGAAAAAAAAAAAAACCCAACAAAGTGGGTTGGGGATTATGGAAAACAAAATACGGATTTTAAGATTTTAACTACTGGGTTTTTATGTATTTTTAATTTTTTTTGAGACAGAGTCTCGCTTTGTTGCCCCTGGTAGAGTGCCATGGCATCATAGCTCACAGCAACCTCAAACTCTTGGACTTAAGCGATTCTCTTGCCTCAGCCTCCCAAGTAGCTGGGACTACACGTGCCTGCCACAACGCCTAGCTATTTTTAGACATGGGTCTGGCTCTTGCTCAGGCTGGTCTTGAACTCGTGAGCTCAGGCAATTGACCCACCTCAGCTCCCAGGAGCTGGGATTATAGGCATGAGCCATGGCACCTGGCCTAACTACTGGGTTTTTAAAAACAAGGGTAGAGGGCTGAGAGCAGTAGCTCATGCATGTAATCCTAGCACTCTGGGAGGCCGAGGTAGGAGGATCCCGTGAGCTCAGAAATTTAAGACCAGCTTGAGCTAGTCAGACTCCATCTCTACCAAAAACAGAAAAAATAGAAAAACTGCATTGTGGCAGGTGCCTACAGTCCCAGCTACATGGGAGGTGGAGGCAGGAGGACTCTTGAGCTTAGGAGTTTGAGGTTGCTGTGAGCTAGGCTGACACCACAGCACTCTAGCCTGGGCAACACAGTGAGATTCTCTCAAAAAATAAAAACAAATAAATAAAACAAGGGTAGGCACAAGTGAGATCATCTGGTAGGCTGAATCCTTCTTTGGTAACAGTCTCATGGAGGGGATGATACAGAAGTACTGTCTTTTCATAGCTTTAGTCTGCACTGGCTGAAGAAAGTCAACCTGGAATCTTTTTTGTCCATCACCCAACATTTTGTCCCTAAACTGTTCTTAGGTAACCTAGCTTCTTCCCAGAGCACTGCACATACTGGGTAGCTCTGAAAAGCAACTGTGTAATTTAGTCATCTCTTCTGCATTCCGGCTTTGTTGGGTCACTTCCAAAGATATTATCTAAGAAACATGAGGAAAAGGAGCTACTAGCTACAATTAAAAAAAAGTTTATTTAATTAGATAAGCCATGTGACTCTTAACATCCACACCAGGGCCTCTGGGATCCCCTGTGAATGTTCCTGCCCAGTCCAGCATTTCAACTGGCCTTGGCTAAGTCATTGGCCCTCTGAGTTGCAGTGTTGTTCCAAAAATTAAAATGAAATAGTACACGAGGAGCCTGGCACATAAAAAATAAGCAACACCGGTGCCCCGCCCCCATCTGCCCAATGATGGAGGGAATCACCTTAAGTGATCAGAAATTTAATGTTTTTAAGGAGCCCTATCCTCAATGTTTTATCAGTTCTTTTGGAACCTACCTCTATTTTGCTCATAATAAACCCAAAATAACAGGCTTTATTCCCATTTCCCCCACGGTGAACTAAAGCTGGTTTACTGAGGTGTTGGACTTTTGAACACCATACTAAACCTTGAAAGTAAAGGTCTATAGTTAAAATCCTGAAGTCACGAGGCTGGGTACCTGGCCATTCTTCCAGATCTTACAGTGCCATGGTGTCACAATTCATAGCAACCTCAGGTTCTTGCGCTTAAGCTTCCTCTTGTCTCGGCCTCCTAAGTAGCTGCCACAATAACCATCTAGTTTTTCTATTTTTTGGTAGAGAGAGAGTCTCATTCTTGCTTAGGCTGGCCTTGAACTCCTGAGCTCAAGAGGTCCTCCTGCCTCAGCCTCCCAGAATGCTGGGATTATAGGTACGAACCACTGCACCCAACCTTCTTTTTTTTTTTTTTTTTTTTTTACTTTATCTGAAATTTTTTTAAAAAATTGTTCGGGATTAAGAGTACAAAGAGTTAAGGTTATAATGATTGCATTTGTTGGGTAAGGTCCCTCCTGACCTTATATTTAATAAGCAATCTTTTTCCACAGGTGTAAAGCAGTGGCATACTGTGAGCAGGATGGAAAAGGCTCACTTGTATCCAGAATTCTGTGGGCAAATGAGGCAACTGCAGTGTCCTATGAGGCTGCTTCTTGTTGGCACTGTTCACATGTAAAAAGTCTGCAGCCCGTGCTCCCCTCCCTTCCCTGACAGCAATGACCTTGTACAATGCCCAGGATGAAGTCAGTGTCAGGAATCAAAGAGCTGAGCTGATTTATGTCAAGTCCAAGCTTGCTGCTCAACCCAGAGTCCCCTGAAGGGTAAATTAGATTCCAGCCATCTGTCTCAGCATGGCCCTTGCCTTAAGGTGTGTTATTCCCTCCTAAATCCCTCCACGTTGAAGGGATTAGACTCTCAACCATTCAATTCATCTTGATGTCCCACACTATCAGAGTGTGCCGTGGCCAGGTGTGTGACACAACTGCCTGAGTTGAAATTCTGGCTAGTTATGTTGTACGCTGGCTGTGTAACTATGGGTAAGGCCTCAGTTTAGTTTCAGGCATCAGTTTCCTTACCTGTAAAATGGGATAATAGCACCTTACTTTCAGAATTACAGTGAAGCTTAAGTGAAATCACACAAAAAAGGCACACAGTTAAGAACATAGCTGGCTGTCAGTATATTTGCTATTATTACACCCCCTTATTTTCCCAATTGTTCTTTCCAAAAGTGTAAGTGAAATTTTACCTGCTGCTTTATCTCTTCAACCAAGGAACTGGCTGAAGACAGACAGCCAAAGAGGCATGGTGGATAGCAAACAGCCCATTAACCTACAAAGTGATATGCCCAGGGCATGAGTAATTAAGAATGGACTGTCACTCTGGTCTTTAGGAAGCATAAGCTGGATCTTGCTCCTGAGTGAGCCACAGATAGGTGTGATGTTACTGTACCCTTGAATAGTGCCACAGGCCCAAGAAGACTTAGGATATAAAGACTATGACAAAGACACAGTTTATCCCACAGAAATTCACTGGAATGTTCATTCATTTCAACAAATATCTAGTACACTATGCAAAGGCCTGGGAATATGAGAGTCAAATCCCTGGCCTCATGGAGGAAAGACCTCTTGTCACCACTGATGGAAGTGTCCCACCCAACAAGCATGTGACTTAGAGTCACCTTAGGGAAAAAGAATGAAAATAATAAGCACTTCAAGTAGTGTGTTATGTTTCCCCATGTGTGACACGTGCCCAGTGTCCTCTGCCATGAGCAGGGCTGTTAGACAAAGATTGAGAAACAGGCTCAAGGAGGTGAAGTTACATACTCAAGTTTCCACGGTAAATAAGTGACAAGGTCAGGAAAGGTTCGAAACTTGTGTTCTTAAGTCTTTCTTAGGTCAGTGCTATGGATTCTGACAGATTCCTTATTTTTATTTCCAGCTGGCTGTGGAGAGAAGTTGAATCCTGGCCAGCCCATCCTGCCAGCCAAACTCACCCCAGTGAGTGTCTTCTCGGCTGAGAAACCGTGCATGGCTCGGACTTTGTGTAGGAAGCCAAGTCGTCAGCTGAGAGTTAAAGTCTCTTAAGACTGAGCCCGAATCCAGCTTTCTAGCTTCATCTCCTAGACGGGGGCCAGTGAGGCTCCTCATCTTTTCCTGAACAGCTTTAAAGGTGCCCCACACCTGCCGCACCTGTTTACTCTCAACATTGGCGTCTGCCTCCCTCTCTGTTGCCAGCAGCTGCCATGAATCCCAAGCCCTCATTCAGGACCATCTGGGAATACAGCCCCTCTGTGAGGCTCGGCTCCGACCCTACCCTCAGGGGGATGTCATCTGAGCTCTCAGACCACTTGGCTTTACCGCTGCTCAGATGTCTGCTCCCATTAACGTAATGGACTCATCTTACTTCTCACAGCTCTTGGTCTGGTGACTTTGCTGATTGAATCAGGTTCACTTGTGGTTTCCAGAAAGCAATGAGGTAAAGGAATATGCCAAATTAATAAGAGTATCTTTTTCTTTTTTGAGACAGAGTCTCACTCTGTTGTCCAGGCTAGAGTCCAATGGCATCTTAGCTCACAGCAACCTCAAACTCTTGGGCTCAAGTGGTCCTCCCGCCTTGGCCTCCCATGTAGCTAGGACTATATATGCTCACTGCAACCCCCGGCTAGTTTTCCTATTCTTAATAGAGATGGGGTTTTGATATGTTGCTCAGTCTGTTCTTGAACTCCTGACCTCAAATGATCCTCCCACCTCAGCTCCTCAGAGTGCTAAGATTACAGGTGTGAGCCAGGGGCCTACCTTTAGAGAGAGAATTTGAAGACAGAAGACATTTAAACACATTGGGCATCACCACCATTTTTCGAGGTGAGATAAAATCATCAGCTCTCTTTCTGATAAGACTACACTGGAGAACACAATTCTGATGTGGAGTGCTTTGATTTAGGAGTTGGCCGTGCCCAAGCACACATGTTAGTTTGTCTGTGGAAAAGATGCTGACCACAAATCAAAACAAAATTCACCAATGGACAAGATGCCCATCACAGACCTGGCACTCCAAGTACACACACAGAGGACCCCTGGCTCCCAAAACTAGGCCTGTGCCTTCACTACCTGCACCTGCCATCAAGGCAGAAACAGGCAGGTGCGATCTCCCTGGGGGATACACAAATGCTGAAGCAGACCTCCTCAAGGATCCCTTTTTAGAATAGGTTTCCAGCTCTCATTTAAAACTACTCTAATTCCTATGGAATTTTAAGCTAAAGAAAAAAATACTACCAGAGGCTGGGAAGGATAAAGGCAGAGGGGAATATGGCGGGGATGGTTAATGGGTACAAAGATGGACAATGGGTACAAAGAATGAACAATATTTGACAGCACAACCAAGTGACTATAATCAACACTAAGGTAGGTTACACTTTAAAATCACTGAGAGAAGAATCAGAATATTCCTAACACAAAGAAATGATCAATGCCTGAGTGACAGATACCCAGTTATCCTGACTTGATTTAATTCATGTATCAAAATATCAGACATACCCTAAAAAGATATACAAATATTATGGGGAAGGCACCTGTGGCTCAGTGGGTGCCGGCCCCATATACCAAGGGTGGCGGGTTCAAAACCCGGCCCTGGCCAAACTGCAACAAAAAAATAGCCGGGTGTTGTGGTGGGCACCTATAGTCCCAGCTACTTGGGAGGCTGAGGCAAGAGAATCGCCTATGCCCAAGAGCTAGAGGTTGCTGTGAGGTGTGATGCCACAGCACTCTACCAAGGGTAACAGAGTGAGACTGTCTCTAAAACAAAACAAAACAAAACAACCCCCCCCAATTATGTACTCATAATAATTTAAAATGAAAAAAGAATTTAAAAGGAAAAATATTAAAGTGGGATATACTAAAACATAATTTTCCTATAAAGTTGGAATAAGATGGGTGGCGCCTATGGCTCAGTGAGTAGGGTACCAGCTCCCTATATCAAGGGTAGCGGGTTCAAACCTGGCTCCGGCCAAACTGCAACGAAAAAATAGCCAGACATTGTGGTGGGCGCCTGTCGTCCTAGCTACTCGGGAGGCTGAGGCAAGAGAATCACCTAAGCCTGGGAGTTGGAGGTTGCTGTAAGTGGTGATGCCACAGCACTCTACTGAGGGTGACAAAATAAGACTGTCTCAAAAAAAAAAGAAAGAAAGAAATAAGAATTTGCCCTCATTTTTACCAAACTTTTCCTTAATCTATAAATATACAAAACTGCTGGATTATTTTACAGGAAGACTGGCTCAGTTTTGTGAAGTAACCACTGTACCTAGGGTGTAAAAGTCACTTTTACGGTTTCTTACCTTGATCCAATGACATCAAAAAGATGCTGCCAGCGATTGTTAATTTTGTTGAGCTTGTCATCGATCTCAGCCGCTCTTGTCTTGTTGCTGGCCTTGATCAACTGGTCACCCATTTGCTTTAACTGCAACTTGTTTTCACTAAATAAGTTTATTTCTTCCATGCAGTCCTGGCAAAAGGCCCCAAAACACAAAGCCTGGATTATCATCAAAAATTCATCTCTTCTCTGACCACAAACACACTGTAGCCTTTTGGCATTTTTTAAAACAATTTCATGCCTTTTAATGCAACTTATGGGTGAGCAGCTAAAAAGTCAAGCAATGCCCAGTTGACCTAATGTGAAATATGCAAGTGGTAGTTACTTTCTTAATTCAAAAGCCCTTCTGGTGGCACCTGCCTCTAGTCCCAACTACTTAGGAGGGTGAGGAGGAGGACCACTTAGGCCCAGGAATTTAATACCAGCCTGAGCAACATAGTGAAACCTTGTCTCAATTGGAAATAAGGCTCTTAATTAAAAAAAAAAAGTCCCTCTGTTTCCTCTTATAGATTTCTCCTAATCTAAACTGCCCAGGAGCTGAGGACACCCAGGTGTAGCCTGATATCAGTAAAAGTTCTCCAAAGTTTGACTGAGTGGTGTTCTGGGTAACTGCTGGAAGAATGTTCTTATTACCTTTCCCTATGGGGATTAATGGCTGTTTTAAAATTATGAACCCCATTCCTGTCCACCTCTCCCTTCGGCAAAGGGAGGCCCTTAACAATAACAGGCAGAGAACCCTTAGTCACTTGGGAGATGTGAACACCTTCTCTGGTCAGACTCTTCTCAGTCCCAAACCCACCTAGTATGGTCTCCCACTTTCCATCTCTCTGGAATTTTCTCTTTTCCACCTTTTCTCTCAAAAGCATCAAATAGTGAAAAAACTGCCGTTGACTTCTTGTAACAAAATGCTACTAGGAACACGCCTGTGACATTCTTCCTCTTTGAGTCTGTAAGTGGGGCAGAGCATCGCACATCTGCAGCCACCGGGTACCTTTCGGCCTACCTTCTGTAACTTTTCAATCATTTCTTCAATACTAATATCTGCTGTCTGTAGGACTTTGTTTTCCATCTGCACCAGCCATGCACATAGCTCTTTATTTTTTTCATTGAATATAATCCATGAGTTGAGTCTGTCTTCAATCTCCTGCTTGCGCACAGCCACCTGTGAATGAAAATGCACTTGGCAGCTCAGCACAGCTCAGGAAGGAAAGCGCTCCCTTCTCTCCCCACAGCAAAAGGACTATGCATTTCATTCATTTTAGTCACCCCTCTATTGCCTTAAACTCTATGTTTTTGCCTCTTAAAAACCTAAGGTGAGACATAAACTTCTCATACCTCTGATAAACGCCATAAATAGTAGTAAGGACTGTAACTAAAAAGTGTACCTGACTGAAAGGACTGAATCATATCCAATATACAGCTATTGCTCTCAGGTTATATTAAAAATTAGTAACAGGGAAGGTGAGATGAATATATTAAGCATCATCCACATTTCTTTTGTTCTTTATTCTTTCCATGACAACTTACTACTGCTAATTTATGACTTTATGACCCAAATCTTTTCCCTTCTAATAACTGATCAAGTCCTTATAATGATATAAGCTTAATGTCCTATCTACTTAATTTAAAAACTACAATGCAGATACAATATAAAGGAAACATTTATAATGCAAACAAACCAAAAAAATTAAAGTTCTTTAAAAATTCTAGTGTCGTGCTTTAAACAAAGTAAAATAAAACTAAAAACAACACATATCACTCATTTACTTTACCTTCCCATTGTGCACTGTGGCTTTGGCTAGAAACCGTGGAGATGTCACCAATATCTGGTCTGCAGCAACCAGGCTGACCCCAATATATCCAGTGCTCCATTATGTAAAAGCAACCCCGAAGCTGACACCAATCAGCAAAAGGTTCTCCTCTTTAAAGTTCAAAATTACTTAATCATAAATTTAAATAATGCAAATCAGACTTACTAAATGTGCAGAAGTAGTCTCAGGTTTTAAAAATCTTAGACTCTTAAAAGAGTTAAAAGGGTTCTTGTGGTAAAGTTTTAACGCTCCACTTCATAGACAAGTTGAACTTGCTGAGATTTTCCAGCTATGTACAAAAAATACCTCTGCTCTTTTCAGAGTAAGATGAAAATACCAAGTACCCAGCCAAATGTGTTAAAAAGCCTTGAAAACCTATCCCTAAAAAAAACCAAGTTTTGTGTTTCCATTCCTCAGGGCATCTATTTAGTTTTGCTTTTAAAAATCCTGGCACTTTTGCATAGCACACACAGCGTCAGTCTGACTTCACAAAAGCAACAATCAGGAACATCTGGGCCCCAGTCTCTGAGTCTACCATAACTTTTAGGCTACTTTTCTTATATTCTAAACATTTTTTTATATAAAATTTGAATAAAAATTCTAAGAAGATACGTAAAATTCGGGTCTGTTGTGAATATTAAATATTAAAATCAAAGAGAAAGTGTCTGAATTTCAACTCTCTAAATACATCTCAGTTCACAAAAATGAGATTAAAGAATTTATTTTCCTAAGAATTAAACGTTCTTAAAACAAAGATCTTTAAGACTTACATGAACCCTTTAATTCTATCCTGATCCTTGTCACAAACGCACACCGTGTAATACTCTAACCACAGCTCCATTCTTACTAAGTAGAAGTGTAGCTGTGGATCATTTCTTTTATAGTTTTAGAAACTACTCAAAATAAACATTGGATTGCATGTAAATGCAGAGTTCTCACCTAAAATGCTCTCATGCCAGCAGGGCATCAGATAAGACTCCAGGACTTAAGCCTGGAAGTGATAGCCCAGGAAGGGGCCCAAAGAAACCCTGAATCCTGGTTCTAATAAGCTGATAAATACTTGTGAAGCCAGAGAACAGAGTCTGTACATCTGATCAGATCTGCAATTTCTGTCCCCACTTCAGGTGACTTTTTTAAAAAAATTCATTAAAAGCAGGCAAACTTCCTACACTCAGTGCTAGAGAGACAAAAGGGTCAAATCTCTTAAGCCATGTTGCTGCCTTCTAAAGGAACAGTGCAGCCAGGGGTACCCCTGAAAAGGATCTCTAGTTCAGTGAAATTAAGGTCTTTTCTGCTTGGTCCGGCCTTCAGGGACATTTCAATCAATTCCAAAACAGCTGGGCTCAGCAGTTAACTGACTTACTCTTAGGCAGAGGTCCTCCCATTGTCTGTGCAAATGCTCTATTTGCTCCTTCAGAACCATCACGTCTTCCACAAGAATGTGCTGGGTTAAGTCTGCCTTCATGGTTTCAAGTTCTTTCCAGTTCTGAGTCCAGTTAGCCAAAGACTTCTCTAGTTCCTGCAATTAAACACAAGAAGAGGTGGGGGGGAGCCTTCAACTGAAGCTGCTGTTGTTTCCAAACCTGTAGGCTAATCCTTTGATTAGACTCTGGGGGAGGGGAGGCCAGGAAAGGGGGAGGGAACTTCTGAATGAGAAACAGCCCAGGCCGCCGCAGTTCTGGTTGGCCAGTTCTTCACCACCTTTTTCCTCCAAGGAAAAACTCTTTTCTACTTTTATTTTTATTGCCTCAGGTATTTCAGAGTTTTACATAATTAATTCTACTTGAAAGTCATGTAAGTTTTCACCTTTACTTAGAGGAAAGAATACTTGGAGTCTAATAATAACTTATACGCACACACCTTTTTAGTCCTGGAACTATGTAATATAGATTAACTGTGATTTCTTGTTTGTTAAAAAATGCCTAAGAAACCCATTGGTGCTCCTGCAGCAACTGTATAACAGCAACAACTTCTGTTAAAAGGGAATTATTTTTGGTTAACTTTCAAAAAGAATGAGTATGTGTCATGGAATGAAGAGAAAGTTATTCCTCCTGATTAGCTGGCAGAGATTAGTTAGCAGATAATTTCCTCTGGGCAAGAAAGCATCTATCTTTTAAAAGGAAGTACCTGTCATATCAAAACTTTGAATTCTAGGAGTTAACCAAGGAAATTACTTTCACAACAGGGAGGTAAAACAGCTAAACTCAACAGTCCCCCACGTTTTATCATTTTTACAACTGTCCATGCCTTGGCACATTTTAAAGGTCTCCATTTCTATCTTTAGGTTGAAATCTAAAAGATGATACTATGCTATTTTCATTAGGAATAAGTCTGAAGGGTGGCAAAAATAATAACGTGTTCATTCTGGTTAATTTTCAGAGCTGTAGAAGCTACACTGGCACAATTTCACAACTTACCAATGAGAATTTATGTTCAATAAAATGGTCAAGAGTTTGTTTTGTTTTTTTTAATTGAGACAATCTTACTCTGTCACTCTGGGTAGAATGCTGTGGCATCATAGTTCACAGCAACTTCAAACTCTTAGGCTCAAGTGATCCTTCTGCCTCAGCCCCCCAAGTAGCTGGGACTACAGGCACCCGCCACAACACCTGGTTACATTTTAGAGATGAGGTCTCATTCTTGCTTAGGTTGGCCTTAAACTCCTGAGCTCAAGCAATCCACCTGACTCCGCCTCCAGAGTGCTAGGATTATAGGCATGAGCCATCATTCTTGGCCCAGAGAATTGTTTTTAATGGTTGCACTGAGATTAAGAAATCATTACAGGCTCGGCACCTATAGCTCAACCGGCTAAGGCGCCAGCCACATACACCTAAGGTGGTGGGTTCGAATCCCCAGCCCGGACCTGCCAAACAACAATGACGGCTGC
>NW_003852510.1:6292853-6311453 GCF_000181295.1 Otolemur garnettii
AAAAAAAAAAAAAAAATACCCTAGATTTGTTACCAAACTGACTGCAAAGGAGAATAAGTCAGCCAGATAAGTTTCCTGTATCTTCACTTAACCAGATAAATTGCCTACACATTTCCAATTGTCCATGTAACGGTATGAGAACCTTCCAGCTATCTGAGTGCATAGAGCAGTGCCCTGCGCAGGCCTTGACTGTCTTCTCCACAACAGCAGAGCCGCAGTTAAGCCTTTGGACTCAAACACCAGAGGCATTGTCAAGTCCCATTTCTCCATACTGCCAACTGGGCAAAAAGAAGACTAACGAAAGAATACGCATGGAAGTAAATGTTGGCCTGTATGCTGGGTACATCTTTGAGAGAATACACAACAACTTTGCAATACTGATTGCTTCTGAGGAGAAGAAATCATAAGAGAAAAGTTTATCAAAAGCTTTGCACCTTTTGAATATTGAAACAAGTGACTAAATTACTTATTCAAAAATTAAAACTGTCCCAAAGGACTCAAGGTTTCAACAAGTTTTATGAACACAGATATCCACTGTGGCAATTTTTACAACAGTGATGTTAGAATATATAAAAATATATATAAAAATAAATTCTATCTATCCTACCTACCTACCAACCAACCACTCAGTTATTCAATCCATCAAACTGGCTGTAATGGGAACACAGTTTTACAAAGAGGAAAAGAAAGCTGAGCCTGGGCAGGTGACTAGCATGTTGTCCCCCAGTGGATCTGTGATGATATACTCACTGTCACAGATAGGCTGTTCAGGTTACTAGGGATCTTTCTGGAATATGGTCATTGGTAGAAGGAACTTAATGCTCTTTGCCACTGCCAGATTCTTTCCACTGATAGACAGGGTACTGAGGCTAGGAAAGCCAAAAGGATCCCACTGGAAACTGAGAAATGTGAAGCTCGAGAAAAATCATGACTCTTCAAGGCCCACATTTCACATTCTGCACAGGTTTCCAGACTTCATGGAGGGGAACTTTCTCTATCAGCTGAGGGTGTGACTCCAGTTTCTCTCATTTGTTACCAAAGTCTTGATCTAAACCTAACATGTAGAGATGGTAAAAACCTGAATAATAGGGATAGTAACTTTCTTAACCTAAAATAGACATTGACTGACATATCACCAGCAAAAATTCTACTGAATGGTGAAATGTTAAAATCATCTCCTTTAAAATCAGGACTGGCAAGAAGCAGCCAGCTATCATGCTTCTACTCAACACACTCCTGGAGGGACTGACCAGTGTGCGAAGAACAGGGAAAAAACACAGGATTAAAAGGAAAAACGATTGTCATTATTTACAGATGACAACTGCCCCCAAAGAATATATAAACAAATTATTGGAAATAACCAAAGAGATTAGCAAAATTGTTGAATGTAAGATAAATATATAAAAATCAATTGCATTTCTAGGCACCAACTGTAATCAATCACAAAATATAATTAGAAAAAGGCAGTATTTTCAATAGTTTCAAAAATATCACACTAAGAAATGAACCCAACAAAAGATGTATAAAACTATTAGATATGACCAATAGGAAAAATATACTGTATTTGTGAGCAGGAGTACTCATATTTTTTTTCCCCAAATTAATCTATAAATTCAACGCAGGCTCTGTGCCCATGCTCAGTGGTTAGGGTACCAGCCACATGCACTGGGGCTGGTGAGTTCAAACCTGGCCAGGGCCTGCTAAACAATAACAATAACAAAAAAAAAGCCAGGTGTTGTGGCAGGCACCTATAGTCCCAGCCATTAGGAGGCTGAGGCAAGAGAATTGCTTAAGCCCAAGAGTTTGAGGTTACTGTGAGCTGTGACTCCACCGCACTCTACCCAGGGCGACAGAGAGAGGCTCTATCTAAAAAAAAAAAAAAAAAAAAAAAAATTAAATGCAATTCCATTAAGACTCTTTGGAACTTTGGGACTTTTCATAGTTTAACCAGGTGCTTCTAAAAGTTGTGGAAGAGCAAAAAACCTAAAATACCTATATTACTGTGGGAAAACAAGGTATTATCACACCTAAAATTAAGATTTCTTACAATGAAGCACAGTAATCAAGGTATCATGTTATTAAAGCCAAGATAAACAGACCAATAGAACAGGGTAGAGAACCAAGAAACAAATCTTGCATATATGGAAACTGGATTTCTGACATTCAATAAACAGGCACAAGGACAATTAGTTATCCACATGGATAAAATTTTAAAAACGGATCTTTGCTTTAAAACTCATACAAAAATCTCTTCTTCAGTGAATAAAGATATAAACATAAAAAGTAAAATGTGAAACTTTAATATGGAGAGTTCCCAAAGGAAACAGCACAAATCACACAGGATGATATTGATAAATTCACCTATATTAAAATCCCAAAAATATCCTCTGTTGAGTCAGCAACACTGAGAAAAAGTAGGGGAAAAAACTCTCGGATATTCACTTCTGTGGTTTATCTTACAAGGATACAAGTGAATCTTTCTATGAGTAGAATATGAACGTTTTAACACAATAACTAAGAAAATGACATGAAGGCTATGTTAACCAGTTTGATGGAAGTGTTTCAGATTGTGTGTGAAAACACCACACTGTACCCCAGAAGTGCATTAATGTACACAGTTATCATTCAATAAAAAAAAATAAAACAAAAAAACCCCCAAAACTCTAGGATAGGAGAAGATGTTTGCAATATATACACTCAACAGCAGGGTAATATTTACAATAAATAAGTGGTTTCTTCAAATCAGTAAGAAAAAGATAAATAGCCCAATAGGAAAATCAGTAAAAGATATAAATAGGCAATTTCCAGAAGGGCAATAAAACTGAAAAATGCTCAGCTGACTAGTAAATTCTGATGAGATACTTTCTCACACCTGTCAGATGAGAAAAAGCTGGAACCATCTGACAATACCAAGTGACTGGAGAAGGGAGTATAAATGTTTTCTATTCCTATAAGGCAGACTATGCAGCAGTAAGAATGGATGAGCTACAGATATAAACACTGGTGATTCAAAATCATAACCATCACATGTGTAATCCCAGAGTTTTGGGAGGCTGAGGCAGGAGGATTGCTTGAGGCTAGAAGTTTGAGACCAACCTGAGCAACATAACAAGACCACATCTCTGCAAAAAATAGGGAGAAACATTGCTTGGGCATAGAGGTAGGCACCTGTAGTCCCAGATACTTGGGAGACTGAGGGTAGGAGGATCACTTCAGCCCAGGCATTCTAGGTTGCAATGAGATACGATGACTCCATTGCACTTTACCCAGGGCAATACAGGGAGACTCTGTCTTAAAAAAAAAAAAAAAAAAAGAAGAAGAAAAAAGAAAACAAATCATAATGAAGGAGAAAAGTTACATTCTATGTGCTATATAGTATCTGCTTGTATAAAGTTTAAAAACAGAAAATGCTTCTGTATTTCACTGAGAACTACACACATTTATTAAAACCATGAGGAAATGCATAAATATGAACACCAAATTCAAGGCTGTAAACCCATCTGGGAAAGGAAGTGCGTTGGAGCTCACACAGGGCACCTGACCACTCTTTGTCATGTTTCATTTATTCAGCAGGGCAATGATTTCATGGCAGTTTGTCATATTATTTGTAGTGCCTTTTAACACATTTGAAATATTCACAACAACAACAACAACAAAAGGTGTAAGGAGAAAAGACACTAATTTCTGGCACAGCTTGAAGTATGAGACTATCCATTCCTTCCTAATTTGTTGAAGTCACTGAACAAAGAAAAAAAAATTAAAAGACCATTCCAACAGGCGCTCAATGTTTTTTAAACATCAAATCTGCAGATAGGAAAGAGATTCAAGGAGTTTCCGACCTGGGAATTCCTATCCATAAGTCTGTCTGTCTTCTGCAAAGGTCTAAAATGTCCAGGAAGTTTTGCCACTGATTCAATTAGGCAGAATATAGTTTGGAAGGTTTTATAAAAATGTTATACTTCAGCAAAAAAATGCAACCTGCTGGCTTTAAAAAAACAAATTCTTTAGTCGGACTTTATTTTTAAAGACAAGGTCATTTGATAAGGGAACAGCTCTTATGGAAATCTTAGAGGCCACATCCTATATGACAAAAGAGGAACAGACAGAGAAATGATCTGAAGAAAATCCCCAGGAGGCTAACGAGTGAACTTTTGTAGAAGTCTTTCTCATTTTCCAACAAGGGTCAGAAAAGGGATCAATTCTAATTCCTTAAGAGATCAGGATGTTATGCTAGGTTGGAAAAACCCAACATGAAAATTCAGTCTCAATACGGAAACGAGCAAATTAAGTACTTCAAGTATACAGAAAGCAGTTACGTGATTATCTTGACCACAAGTTCAGCTTTCAATACCTTAATCAGGTCTTTTTCATTATGGAGGTCCTCATGAAGTTCTGGAAGAGGATCTTTACTTTGTGCCTTTAAAACTTGCAGCCTGCTTTTCAACACCTTGATTTTTTTTTCACACTGGTCCCAGGTCTATTTGAAAACAGTATTAGAATGGGTAAGTACTTTTCTCATCAGAATGGATCGTAGACATAGAACACCTCGTTTAATCCACGTGATCTTTTCTGGAAACACGTTTTTACAAATCAGAAACCCAGTTTCTTGTCTTGAGTAAACCATAGTCCGGAAGAGAGCAAGGACACAACATGACTGGTGCTGCGGTGCTGCTGTGAAGCTGGACTCACGGCTCGCTTCAACCACTGAGTTGGCTTCTGCTGGGAACTATTTTTTCCTTTCTGCTCATGTCTCTCATCTAACCAACCTTTCTTTCTTTCTTTTTTTTTTTTTTTTTTTTTGAGACAGAGTCTTAACTCTCTTGCCCTGGATAGAGTGCCGTAGATTTAGCCTCACTCACAGCAACCTCAAGAGATCCTCTTGTCTCAGCCTCCCAAGTCGCTGGGACAATAGGTACCCACCACAATGCCAGCTAGTTGTTCTATTTTTATTAGAGACAGGGTCTGGCTCTTGCTCAAGCTGGTCTTGAACTCCTAAGCTCAGGTGATCCACCAGCCTCAGTCTCCCAGAGTACTAGGATTACAGTGGTGAGCCACTGTACCTGGCCATAACCAGTCATATTTCTACTTTAAATTTCTGAAGAGTTCACCCCTGAAAAACTACTGTAAGGACTGACTGCTAACACTGTCAGTCTTGGGGAGTATGCTGTGCATAAAGCAAAAGCATTCAACGACCCTCTTTGCCTTCTTTTCCAATGTCACCCCACTGCTGATTCTCTGCCCCTTTCTACACCTTGGCTACTAAGTATTTTCAGCTTTATTAACTCATTATAATAACCTTAGGAGATGGCCTGGGCAAGTATTATCACATTTAAAATAGGAAAACTAAGTTTCAGAGAAAAATGACTGACCCAAGGACATGAAGTGAAAAGCCCAGCGGAGTGATGACCATCTTTCTTCCTCAAACCTTTGCACTACTGAGCAATAGCTGCCTGTATTTTCAAGTTTAGGGTACTTGTATTTGATTTGTTAGGATAAGTTTCTACTGCTAAGGTTATTAAAGTAGACACACACACAATGAAGCACTATTCTGTTTCTCAGTACAGCTACATCTAAACATGCTTGGGTTGGCCTAATTCTCTGTTAACACCTCACATGTCTATCTGGAACTCAACTAAGAAGAAAGCAAAGAGGCAGAGTGCAGTGGCTCATATCTGTAATACTACTTCTCTGGGAGGCCGAGGCAGGAAGATTGCCTGAACTCAGGAATTTGAGACCACCCTGAGCAAGAGCAAGACCCAGTTAGGTCTGCAAGTTTTGACAAATGTATACAGTTAACCACACTAAAATACAGAACAGTTCCATTATCCACCAAAGTTACACTGTGCTCTTTTGTAGTTAAACCCCTATCTTCACCCCTAGCCCTTGGTAATCACTAGGCTGTTTGTTATCCTTAAATTTTGTTTTTGCAGTAACCTGGACTCATATAGTGTATAATCTTTTGAGTCTGGCCTCTGAGCTGGCATGATGCTTTTGAGACTCAACTATTTTGCATATGTCAGTAATCTACTCCTTTTAAATGGACGTATGACAGTTTGTGTGCCCATTCCTAGCTGAGGGATATTTGGTCATTTCTAGTTTGGGATGATTATGAATAAAGCTTCTATCAACATTCAAAAAATATATAAAAGTAGAAAAACTAGGGCAGTGCCTGTGGCTCAAAAGGGTAGGGCGCCAGTCCCATATACCGGAGGTGACAGGTTCAAACCCAGACCCGGCCAAAAACTGAAAAAAAAAAAGAAAGTAGAAAAACTAGTGGGGCATTGTGGTGGATACCTATAGTCCTAGCTACTTGGGAGGCTAAGGCAAAAGGATTGCTGGAGCTCAAGAGTTTGAGGTTGCTGTGAGCTATGATGCCACCATACTCTACCCAATGTGACAGAGTCAGACTGTCTCAAAAAAAAAAAAAAGAAAGAAAGAAAGAAAGAAAGAAAGCAAAGAGAGAAGCATAACTTTGAGTCCTTATCTCTCTCACTAAACTGTTACATGCATTTACTTTATGCTTTACAAACAGGGCAGATGCCCAACAAATGTTTTCTGGTTAATGAATTTCTAACAGTCCTTATATCAAATTTAGATATTTATTCACAGGAGAGAAGCTCAGGCCCTAACTCAGCAGGTATTTACTCTTAATTCAGAAAAATATCTCTGGCAGTCTCAGTTACATCAAAACAGATTACAGAGGAGAGTGGGTTATAAGGAGCAAATGAGCTCAGAGAAACTAAAAATAGACAGCTTAACACTAAGAAGAAAGAAAGGAAGACCACAAAAGCCACTTCAGAACTCAAAGAGCACAGCAGGGCAAGGTGGCCTACAAGTTTAGTGCAGCCCACAATCCTTGAGAAAAACTTGCATAACAAAGCAATAATGATTTTTCCCAGTAATGACTCAAAAATCAAACATTTTGGTTGTGAAAGGTATAAAGTATCTGGGAAATTCATTTATGTGGAAAGATGCAATCTCTGATGTTAGCAGAAAATACAGTATCCCTGTGTTTGTTTTCATATATTATAACCTTAGTTACATGGAGAACATTAGCTTTGTGTATCAAACTTCCACTGATCACGGAAAAATAAACACCTTATCCCAAGTCCATGGTTCTCACACACACACACACAAAATTAAATATCTAAGTAGACTCTCATATGTTTTTGTACTTAACATTGAGCTTTTTGTTCTGCTGAATTATTATTTTACCACATTAACTGGCACAACTCATGGATTAGTAGAACCTGAGTTGGCAAACTTATGATATTGTGATTTCCTAAAATTATAGCCACTTCCACACAGCAAACAAAAATCTCATGTACGGAATTTGAACGTAACAAGTGGAGCAGTCAGTGGTGAGCTTACCTCTGCAATGCTCTGGAACTGCTTGATCATCTCTGCTAGCTGGAGCTCTGTGTTGTTCCACTGGTCTCGAAGTTGACGGATGCTCTTGTCAACTGACTCTTTACATTCCAGGTTAGTTGTGTGCAGTAACTTTTCCCCAGTTTCCAAGGTCAGTGAATAGGTAGTCTGCCATCTCTGAAAGTGGATTTCTTTATTCTAAACAAACAAACAAAAAAACCCCAGGTGATCTGCTTGAGTTTCTACTGTGATTAAAATATGATTGTGTATGTTTATTTATGTTTCCATCAGAGCTTTTCTTAAGTGTTAAAATAGATACACATTGGACAAATACGGCCAGAATGCAGACACACACACTCATTCACATCACAAGGTCATGTTTTACATCAAGCAGACAAGCATACTACCAAATGAGGTGTTCTTAAAATAATTGCCAAAGGTTGGCAAGATGAGATCCTTAGTGTAATGATTAGATACACAGAGAAATATTTAAGGTTATTATGGGCACATAAACATATCCACCAATGTATGCACTAAAGGCACACACACTTTAAACAATTCTATTTAAATGTCCCATAGGCATGCTTAAAAGAGATTTAAACTAGCTATTTATAATACGAAAATGAAGTAAGAACTTTTTAGTTGATTCATAGTTCCAAAAGCATTTGGTTTCTGGGGAAAAAAATTAAACAGAAAACTGTTCTAACTGTGAGTTCCTTCATCTTCAAATTTCTCAAGGAAAACATAACGTAGGCATTTCCCAAAATGGAAGCTGACAACAACAGAGCACTAATTTACAAAGGTATTTCGGAGAAGACTTGAGATTGTACAGATACAAAGGGGACAGCGGGATTTGCCGTCAGGAGACACACTCCAGTAAGAGACAGCAACTCAGCGACCATGCTCACTCCACACGCCATCTTTCCAGCGTATGAGTTGCTGGTCTTGGACACCTGGATAGAAGACCTGGTGTTCTCTGAGTCTTCCCTCATATGGCAGCCTTAAACTACACACCAAATGCTCCAGCCAAAACCTGGACTCCCCCTTGGTTTGGCTTCTTCTTCACTAGCCACATTCAAACTGTTAGTGAGTCTTATAAACTCTACCTGCAAAAATATCCTTTTTAACCTCCACTGAGATCACCCTTACCTTAGCCATCATAACAACTCTCCAGAACACTGAAAAAGCTTCCTAAGTATGGCAAACTGCTCTTCTCATAAAATGGCCATAACAATATTCTCAGGCTCACATGTTCTTCCAGAACCATGGCACTCTTTATCAGTGAGGTCTCTGTCCCTTCCTCTTGAATTTGTTGGCCTTGATTATTAAAGCATGGCCGGAAGTGAGGTATGTGAATCCTGAGGCTGGATCTAAATGGCCATATGACTTGTTCTTGGGACATGAGGGTTGGAAGCTATGAGTCACTTAAGAAGTCTGGCCATGGAAGCCCCTAAGTGGCAAGACATAGTGAAAGACACCCAAGGAGCCCGAGTTATCCCAGCTCCTGGCTGTCTGAATCTTTCCAGCCTAAAGGGCAAGCCACGAAGAGTGAGTGATTCTGCAGATGACATGTGCCCTAGCCACCACCTCCCTGAACTGTCTGAGGTGCCCAACCTAAGCAGAACCACCTAACGGTGCCCTGTCACACCTAGAACTGAGAGAGAATCTGACTGCTGGTACGTGGTGAGATGCAGGGATTCCTACATTTGTTTGAGTACATTTTCCTATTTATTTACTAAGTTGTCTGATTGCCCTATGAGAGTGGAGATCTTCTCCTTACTCCACAGAATATGCACTTAGGATAGAGACTGACACAGAGAGGGCACTCAGTTAATATTTGATGACCGGATAAATGAGTGAGGAGAGCCCAGGACTTCAGAGGGTGGTGTTTTGTTCAGCTGTTCACTTTTGGTGAAGAGTGCCTCTAGAGCTACATGGAACATGTCCAACTACTTCCTCTAATCCTGTGCTCATCAAGCAATTTCCTGATGGAAATCTTTGTTGCCTGGATGAATTTGCCCTTCAAGAGTGAGCAGGACTGCTGCTGTAAATTACTATGGGGGTGGTCAATTTTATACATTAATCAGTGCTTGGTGGTGGTGTGAGTCTGTCACCCCAGACTTCTTCTAATCCAGTCGTTTCTCTCGACTCCATGTCGAGCCTCACTGTTCCTGCATGAAGCATAAGATGGGTCTCTGACTCAATAAGCTAGGGAACAGGCTGTGCTTGGATCACAACATCATAAAAAACATAACACCAGAGGAGACCAAACGTCTTGTCAGTAACAACCGCCCTGTGGCTCTCAGACTGCTCCAATGCCCATCCTACCTTTAGTTCATGGATCAGACTTCTGATTTGGTAGAGGCTGTGGCGATCCTGGCCCTCCACTGCGCACAGCAGGTGGCTGGCATCAGTGAGGAAGCGTAACAAGTCCTCCACAGATGTGGTGAAGTATCGCCACTGCCTCACCAGTCCGGCAATGTCTCCCTTCCTCTGCCGAACCCCCTGGGCAGCGCTCTGCCACCGGTCTGCCAGCTTTGAGAATTCTGAAACAAATTCTGGTCTGGGGAAAACCAGATGGTTAGAGAATCTTGACATAAACATATAGAAAAAATAACTATCAATAGGGCATAGAAACTCAGACTCACCATTTATATGTACAGTTTACATGGAACCCCCCCTTACTTCTGAAAACCTGAGCACTTTTCAACTTAACTATGATGGAAGCTGTGGGCGGGGGGGAGAGCCTACAAACATGCAGGTTGGTAAAAGGGGCTTGGCAGACACTATTTGCATGTAACCTGGTATTTTGCCAGCACACATGACAGCCATTCCCTTAAACAAACGGAAGCTGTTCCATTATGCCAAATGCTGCATGTAAAACTAGAAATTGGATCAGCGGGAGACATATGGACAGGTAGGTGCCTTGTAATGCTATTGATTACTTGAGCATGGACTTGACATAACTTTAGTAATGAAGAGCATGTTTATTGCAACTACTCAGCTAGTTCTCTTCCAGATAACTAATACCCCTCATGTGAGGAATAAGGTCTTTATTATGGGTAAGTCATGCTTTTTTGCCATACTGGTCACACTGAAATGCGCTTATCCTTCTGGGATCAGCTTGGATTTGTTACTTCAGAGCTAGGAAATTATGCTGAAAGAAGATTCAGAGGTTTATGGGTGGTGATGTGGAAGAAACCCAGTACCTTATCAGGACATTTAAAAAGTATTTAAGTGGACGGGGCACCTCCAGGCTACCTGCCACGTGTTCTAGCTGCATGAGCAGCTCCCTTGTCACTGGCAGGCTGGCAGCAGGAGCTCTGCTCAGCTGAATGTCACCACCTAGTGGTCCTAACCCCAGGCACACAGCATGGGGACAAGTTCCTTCTTTTACTACAAGGACACAACGACCTGCTGGGAATAGACGTACTTTAAAAATTATTTTTTAAATAGCAAAATGTCGTAAGGATGAGGACAGAGAGAGAAACATACTACAGAAGAATCATGTGGGGTTAAAAACTTAGTTTACTACACTTATGTGGGCAGTTTCAAAAGCTTACGGACTGCTAACCCATACGCTGCCACAGAGAAGAGAGCTACCCGTGAATGGCTACATGGCAAGACCTGCTCCTAATACACAGGCAGGAGGTGGCCCCCTGGCGGTCTATCACCCAGTGTGGCTGCAAAGTGTGCGGCGCCATGGAGGAAGGCCTGCCCCGCCCACCTGCACTGCCCTCCAGTACCCAGAACCTTCAGGAGCCCCAGGCAGCTTACCTCTTCTCTATTTCTGTTGTGTCCAGGAGTTGTAAGGACTGGGTGATGTAAGAATCAGCAATTGTTTGGTTTATAGAAAGTTCTGCTTCTAACATCTGTATATGAGTTCAAATATAAAACATCATTTTATGAATCTGGAACTTAGATTTCCTATTAAAATCTAAGCTCACAGAGGAGAAGGAATGATTACTTTTTAAATTATTTGAGCCAAAATGCAAAAAAATGTTCAACTATCACATCAATCTCACCTGTGAATATAATCTTAGAAGCAGACAGGTCTAATAATAACTACATCTAACTCCCATTTATTGGGCATTATTTGCTAGACACTGTGAACAACGCATATCATCTTGTTATTTCTCAATCTCAGGACTTGAGTTCATTACCATTATGTATCCACTTGAGGAGAGGAAACTAAGGTACAAAGAGGTTCACTAATGAGGTCACTCTGCTTTTTGGCAGAACCAATTTCTTTGTATGATGTTAATGGAATAATATAGACTTAAATCAGTTTATATTAAAAAAATTTGGTAAACGAATCACAGACACTTTGTTTTAATTTAATTTAATTTAATTTTTTAAGACAGAGCCTCAAGCTGTTGCCCTGGGTAGAGTGCCATGGTATCACAGCTCACAGCAACCTTCAACTCCTGGGCTCAAGCGATTCTCCTGTCTCCACCTCCCAAGTGGGTGGCTGGGACTATAGGTGCCCGCCACAACATCTAGCTATTTTTTGTTGCAGCCATCATTGTTGTTTGGTGGGCCCAGGCTGGATTGAACCCACCAGCTCAGATGTATGTGGCTGGTGCCTTAGCCGCTTGAGCCACAGGTGCCGAGCCTTAATTTTATTATTATTTTTTTGAGACAGAGTCTCCTTCTGTCACCTGAGGTAGAGTGCTGTGGCACCATAGCCCACAGCACCTCAAATTCCTGGGCTCAAGTGATCCTCCTGCCTCAGCCTCCTGAGTAGCTGGGACTACAGGCACCTACCACAATGCTTGGCTAGTTTTTCTAGTTTTAGTAGAGATGGGGTCTCACTCTCACTCAGGCTGGTCTCAAACTCCTGAACTCAAGCAATCCACCTATCTCGGCCTTCCAGAGTGCTGGGATTATAGGAATGAGCCACTGTACCCGGCCTCATGGACACATTTTAACTGTGGGGTCCATCTATAATCACCAGGAATATTTTCAAATATTTATCAGCATAAGAATGGGAGAAACTCCTCTGTGAAATGATTAGTGCTGAAATTATAACGACACCAGGTATTTCAACACTGTAGAGAATTATTCAGTGAAAATGCAAGGATGAGTGAGAGGACTTTAATGCGCTTTTGGTAGCAAAGCTGCACAAGAAGCTTCCGTGAACTGCAGAAAATCTAGATGCTGTCATCAACAAAATAGAGCAGTGCAACAAAACAATGAAATTTGTAAAATGTGAGAATTTATAATCAACTGACAACTGAATCTGCTTAAAGATGTCCATTCTGTATTTAGAAATCAGTAGGTACTCTCTCTATTTATTTAAATCTACCTTCCCCTGACTCCTGCCCCAAGGTGAGTGAAGCAAGGGTGGCGGAGAACACAAGTTTACCTCATAGGTTTTCTGCTGCTCCAACAGAGCAGGAAGGCTGCCGGCAATATTCACTTTGAGTGTCTCTTCTGTCTTCTCCAGAAGTTGGACCCACTTTTCACAGCAATACAGAAACTTTTCATTCAATCCAATTCCCTGAAGCTCACTACACAGAAGTTTAAAACAAACAAAACACATCCATATGACCATGACATTCCTGAGCTAAAGCTAGTAATTTTACTAGGAGAGATGGGATGTTCTGACCTGCACCGCTCCAGTGCTGTGGCCGTGGCCCGGATCCACTGCCGGTTCATATTCTGCAATGTCTTCACAGCTACGTCACTAAGTGGGAGCTTGAGGCTCACTTCATTCAAATGTTCAATAGCAGGTGATTGGGCTGACAGTGCCAGCACATGATTCTATTTAAAAAATAAAAATTAGAGTACAGATTTTTAGTGCCCATAAGACGTCTAGATGATAAAAAGCCCTCTTTATCCCAAAGATGAAGAAAACTGGGCCTCGACAGGTAAATGACAGACAGACGGTGCCAGAGCTGGGCCTGCACTCAGCTCTCTTGATGCTATACATTTTCTAGAACACCAACCTGTACACATGACTAACCCTAAACAACCCAGGAAACAGAAAGTGATCTCAGATTTTGTCTTTGAAGAACATAGAAAATGGGCTTTTAAAGAAAAAGGACAACTTCTGGACCATTTGCTATGCCAACAACTTGATCTTCAACAGGTCAAACAAAGAACAATGAAAACGTGATCTTTAAAATAACACTAGCAAAGCATGGTATTTGAACACCCATATTTTCAAAGAATGTGAAACCAAAAGAGAGCAAAGTCATCAAAAAAATTTTTCCAAAAGATATTTCAGTCATAGCCTCTAGCTTAACAATATCTCGAGCAAACATCCTTAACAACATCCAACTTATCACTATAGAACTCTGCAGTAATATTCTAGGTCAGGGTCAGCACACTTTTTCTATAAAGGGCGAGATCATAACTATTCTAGGCTGTTGTGGGCCATACAGTCTCTGTAACAACTATTCAATGCTGCTCTTGAAGCGTGAAAATGCTCACAGATAAAAGGGCATGGCACGGCTGTGTTATGACAAAATTTTATTGACAGAATTGGTGGTGGACTTGGATTTGGGCAGAGTGCTACAGTTTGCTGTCTGCTGATCTAGGTTAAGGATATTGATTCTTAGGAGTTGTAAGATCTAGAATTATTTCTTTCATTTGTCTCTATTTACTAAACTACATTCACTAAGGTAATGAAGGAAAAATGCAAAAAATAGGGTGCTTTACTTTTGATATTAAAAGAGTCAGAAAAATTCAATTAATCACAATAGTCAATTCCCTAGGTTATTCTGGTTCACTGATGCTAATTAGTAAAGATATCAAGATAAAAAAATTCTACTAAAAAATTACTCTGGCATATTACTAAAACAGATCCCTACATTGTCCTACTTTTTCCAGACCTTAGGGAAAATAGCATATAAATGACTGTGCTTAAGAGTTACGTGATGCAAACAGATTCTATAACCTAACAGTAATTAGATTATTCTTAGCTTATGGTGAGTCTAAGCCCTTAGGAAAGATGGCAATACCAGGAATGAGTCAGGATTTTCTTCTTTTTCTTGCTGGTAGAGTCTATCCAAATTCTCTTCTTCATGCCTGATAAGATCTTTTAAAGACTCCAGCTGGTCCCCAAAATCCTTAAACTGTGAGAGAACAAACTAGAACAAGAGAAATTTTTGTTGGAAACTATTTTTAAGTGCATATAAAACAGAATGAAGCACAATCTTGGGAGCTGGTAAAAGTTCAAGTTGTTTTCAGTCCCCAGCAGCTCATTATTATCTCAAATATTCACAGATAAATATTCAGAAACCCCTTGGGTTTCTCTCTGTGCCTTTGAGCCTTCCCAGATACACAGGTGACCTGCTGGAGAGGACCACACAGAGGAAGGTTAGAGAGTACTTGGCTTTCTCAGCCCCACTGGTTAAACACTCTTTTTCCTGCTGAGATGGGATATTACAGCCCTGTGGCCTTATATGTAGTGACAGCTTATGCATTAACAGCTTTTTTTTTTTTTTTTGAGACAGAGTCTCACTCTGCTGTCCAGGAAACAGTACCATGGTGTCAGCCTAGCTCATTGCACCCCCAGACTCCCGAGTTCAAGTGATCCTCCTGCCTCGGCCTTCCCAGTAGCTGAGACTGTAGGCACTTGCCACAATATCTGGCTAATTTTTCTATTTTTAGTAGACAAGTCTCACTTTTGCTCAGGCTTGTCTTGAACTCCTTGCTCAAGGGATCCAACCACCTTGGCCTCCCAGGGTACAGGGATTACAGGCATGAGTCACTGTGCCTAGTCACTAACGGCTTTTTACAAAGGGAATAAAGAATACAACAAACAGACATGCTCTCAGCAACTAATTCTACGACTCAATTACCCCACTTGGAAATCCAAATGACTGTGAGATCTGAACGATGTATGAAATGTAATACATACAAGGTCAGACAACTCATCCCAGGAAAAGTGCTAAATATCTCATTGCTGAATATCACTATAGTCACTAGATGAGCAAAGGGAGTACTTTGAAGGTGACCAAAGTGATATTTAGCAATGAGGCATTTGCACTTTTTCTAGGATGAGTTCATTAATTGTCTGACCTCATATATCACTTCTTAAACTGATACGTTCAATAAAAAAGAAATGGTTCCTAAAAGCCTACCCATGTGATTGAAACTCAGATCATATATGTCTGGGGAGACCCAGCCTGTGCTTTCCTCAAAGAGCAGTCCCCAGAGCACTTACACCCTACTTCATAGGGTGGTACACGAGTGTCTGAGACTATTTGAATGGAAAAATAAGATGAACCTCAAACTCATTTGCTTTCATAAGCAGCATCTTTTCCAAATGAGTAGCCCTCTGGAGGAAGTGCAGGTGACCAGGGAGGAACATGTGTGTGCCAGACTCTGTGGGTTGTGGGAGCTGTTCCAGAAGAGGGGAATTTTGGAGAAAGGATTCTTTTGTCTTCTGCACATCATGCTGCAGCTCCTGGAGAAGAAAAAGGGATCACAAAACATGCCTTCCTCCTTCCTCACCACCATCCCCCATCCCTGCCTGCTTCAGCAACACCTAGGAGAATTTGTTTCCTGAAATTGTGGGCGTGGCTTTTTGCTACAGTTTATTTTAAATAGCTGAAAAGGTTAAGCTTTCTTTCTTTCTTTTCTTTCTTTCTTTCTTTTTTTTTTTTTTTTGAGACAGAGCTTCACTCTATTGTTCAGACTAAAGTTTCATGGTGTCAGCCCAGCTCAAAGCAACCTCAAAACCCTGGGCTCAAGTGATCCTCCTGCCTCAGCCTACTGAGTAGCTGGGACTACAGGCACTGGCCACCACATTCCACTAATTTTTCCATTTTTAGTGGAGGTTGGGTCTCACTTTTGCTTAGGCTGGTCTCAAACTCCTGAAATCAAGTGATCCTCCCATTCCAGCCTCCAGAGTGGCTGAGCTTTCTTAAAATGATGGACATGCCTGGTGCTGTTTGGCAATCTGTCAGTTTAGAGCTAAAACTCACCAATGTCCAATACAGTCGAGGCTTCTGGTCTACAGAAACCGGAGGTACCCTGGGTAGATTCACGTGCTTATATTTCTAATTATCTAACACTTTAAGGATCTGTTTTCATACCACTTCGAGAATCAATGCAACCCTCCTGCCATAGAATTTCTGATACAAATGGATTCACTTGCAGAAACTATAGAATCTTATTAATCAAGCTGATTGTGGGGCTACTTGGGAATTACTGCATGAGTGAAATTTCTGGGTTATTTTGTTTTTAAACAACAGCTCAGGTAAATGTAAATCAGAGATGCGATCAAATCTGTTGGCTTCTTTTCTTTTTTTTTTTTTTTTTGAGACAGAGTCTTACTATGTCACCCTTGGTAGCGTACCGTGGTGTCACAGCTCACGGCAACCTCAAACTCTTGGGCTTGAGCGATTCTCTTACCTCAGCCTCCCAAGTAGCTGGGACCACAGGCCCCCAGCACGATGCTGGGCTATTTTTTGGTTGTAATTGTCGTTGTTTGGCAGGCCTGGGCTGGGTTCGAACCTGCCAGCTCCAGTGTACGTGGCTGGCGCCCTAGCCACTGAGCTATAGGCACTGAGCCAATCTGTTGGATTCTTGTCTCCCTAATCAAATTGGTTACTACTTTTTGATTTAACCTATAGTACTAGAAGATACAAAATGCATCTATTCATCCAGTTGAAAACTAAACAGTATTCACTTTCTGGGCATTTTAAAACATATTCTAAAAATCACTATCCCCACAGAAAAGGTGCCAAGTCCATTATCACTGTCAAAATGGAGATTCAGCATGTATCATCCTTAGATGATCACAATCAGTTAAGACATTTTGGCTTGTTTACTTCAGACTTCATAGAAGACTTTTAATTTAGAGATTTAGCTGCTCCAATGAAAGGGTAGACCTGGAAGGAGACAGTGTCAGGTCCTGCTGACCCAGCCGCTGAGCAGCTACCTGGTCCTCTCAAACCCACACAGCTCAGTCGTGGCACCTGTCCTGACGGACCTCTCTGTCCTGTGGTCTGCTCATCCCTGTCTATTGGGCTTTTTTGACCTTAGTCTTCCAAATGGGCTTTGTATTCACCTTTGTGTCCTGCAGGGCTGGGGGAAGGATCTCTGCCAGGTTGTTTCCAGACATGTTGATGTTTGCAAGCTGTTGAGACTTTGCCTCCTGCTGCTCCAGCCGTGCTCTGGCTTCCGAGTGAGCAGTGTTATACGCTTCCCAGAGCTGAAGCAGGCTCTGGGCCTTCTGCAACCGGTCTGCAATGTCTTGGTTTACCTGGGTCCACCTGTTAGTACAACACAAACAGGATACTCATTCCATCCTTTCCCTGCAGCAAAAGTACATGCACACACTCTACTTGAAGGACCAGTGACAGTGCAATCCACACACTCTATTGAGAGTTGCCAGCAAGTGGATCATTGAAAAGATGCTGTTAAATGGTTGTTTTTTTTAATTGAAGCAATCACTATTATATAAACAGAAATCTAAATTAGTCTATTTGCTTGACTTTATAACATTCAACAAAAACTACAAAATTTGTGATTGGCAAGAAATATCTATTTTATTTTATATATATAAAAATGCAATCACTATTATAGAAACAGAAATCTAAATTAGGCTATATGCTTGACTTTATAATACTCAACAAAACTATAAAATTTGTGATTGGCAAGAAATATCTATCTCCCACAAAGAGGGAAAAAGCAGTGGATTGTATAAAACTTCTCCACATAGGGTTATAGAGCATGTCCTTAAATATACCTTATTTAAATTATTTTTATAGCAAATAAAATTTATTTTTCAATAACAAAAGCACCATGTTCCTTATACAAAACTATAAGTAAACTATTTTATTTATTTTTTTGAAAAAGAAAATGACTTTTTTTTAATACACTAATGCATTTATGGGGTACAATGTGGTAATTTCATTGTACCCTGCTGATTTCATAGAATTGGGGGAGGAGGTCAGATTGAGGGAGGTTGAATGGTAGGTTCACACCAAATTATTTTATATACAGACTATAGTCTCTTGCCTCTTTCCCATTTAACTTTTTTTTTTTTCTTTTTTTACAGTTTTTGGCCGGGGCTGGGTTTGAACCCACCACTTCCGGCATATGGGGCCGGTGCCTTACTCCTTTGGGTCATAGGCGCTGCCCAAAAGGAGGTACTTGATTTTTTTTTTTTTTTTTTTTTTTCCAGGTTTTGGCCAGGGCTAGGTTTGAACCTACCACCTTCATACATGGGGCCAATGCCCTACTCCTTTGAGCCACAGGCATCACCCCCCA
>NW_003852510.1:6311714-6334808 GCF_000181295.1 Otolemur garnettii
TTTGCTCTTGCTCAGGCTAGTCTCAAACTCCTGAGCTCAAGCAATCCACCTGCCTCCCCGTCCCAGAGTTGTTTATGTGCAGTGTGACACGGGAATTCTTTAACTACAAACTGCACTGCCCTGTGTTTTGTGTGTGGCCCTGATATTGTGCATGTGGACACATAATGTTTTCATGTTCCTTCTTACCCTCCTGCCTCCCCTTCCCCCAGTAAGGACAGGATCAAAAGCTGAGGACATGACTGCATGGTGCATAATTTGGTGACCCTTATTCAGTACTTATTCAAAGTAGACCTACAGGAGAGGGGAAACCTGCACAGAGAAAGCATGAAATAGGCCCTCAAAGTAGCGTAACTCTTCACTGTCTCAAGTAAATCAGTTTAGGCCAACTTTCATTTTCTATTCATCAAAATAAAAGTCTATTAACTAGGCCACACTTGCTAGAAAGAGCTTTCATATCACACCATCAGCAGCAAATCAAAGAATTTCTTGCAGCCTCACTAATTATCTCCCTACACCCTCTTTTTTCCATCTGGGAAGTTTCCAGTGATGTTTGGACACCTCCTGCAGACTGCCCATCTGGCCCACCCCTCAGTCTGTGTCTGCTCTGATTTTGGTGCTCCCGAGATGGCACTTGGTGTTAGTCTATAGTCTGTGACTACCCTGGGATTGTCATTAAGGCATTTCTAGATTAATTATACCAAACACTTGTACAAGGAAGGTAATAGCCTTCACAGCATCAAATCCTACATGGACTAGACCCTTCAAAATGGAAGAGACCAGAATAGTATGAAACCAGTCATCCCAGAGGATTAAGAAGACTTTACAAGGCCCTTGCTGCCTAGTTTCCTTCATGTCATGAAGATAAAGATATCTGAGCTGTCATTCAAATGTTATCTTAGGCTGGATATGATGGCTCATGTCTGTAATCCCAGGCTGAGGTGGGTGGATCGCTTGAACTCAGTTCAAGACCAGCCTGAGCAAGAGTGAGACCCCATCTCTACTAAAAAGAGAAAAACGAGCTGGGTGGTGGCGGGCAGCTATAGTCCCAGCTACTCAGAAGGCCGAGCCCAAGAGTTTGAGGTTGCTGTGAGCTATGACGCCACAGCCCTCTACCCAGAGTGACCCAGTGAGACCCTATCTCAAAAACAAAATAAAACAAAAAACCACAGAAAGACAAATGTATCTTACAGCATACCTTGCATGAATAACTTGGCACTTCTCTTTAATTATTTCAGCAACACAGGGGCAGAGACCTTTGAGTTTGCCAATAACCTCCTGGAGTTTTCCCCAGCTCCCCTCACTGCTCTCGGCATCATCCTGGAGAGACTAACAGAACAGAGCAGGACTGTAGGTTTCAGAACGGCGTGGCTAATTCCAAAGAGGGCAGCAGTTTCTCAACACTTGCTATTTAACTAACATAAATCCTCAAATCCTAGGGAACTGTGATAAACTATTAGGAATGGGAAGAAGAGACAAACTAAGAAGGTTTGAACTTTAGGTTGAACTTTAAGTACTGAGAGATATTAAGTACCAAGTCATCAGGTGTACTTAAAAAAAAATCCCTCAAACAAAACCTTTAAGTTGTGAAACAATATGGACATGGGAAATGAAGGAAAATTCAACATATGGTATCACACAGTTTTATGATGTGGCTGAAATGAGTCATTCTGGATTTTTTAGTTATTTTTTTAATTATGGTATTTAACATATTATTTTGTAGTTCTCCGTGGAGAACACAAACAGAACTATGTCCATGACTATACTTTCTTCCACTTGAAACTTTCTGCCAATAATGCTCAGTGCCGAGCTCTGGTAAATTTACCTGAAGGCTCTGCACCTGGCATCTCACCGCCTCCAAGGATAACACGACGGGCTTGCTGTGTTCCACGCAGTAGCAGAATCGGATTGTCATCATACTCACTTCATCATAGAGTTTATCATAAATCTTCCACTCCTGTAAAACTGGCTGCATGGAGGTTTTGAGCTGATTGACCTATATGAAAAGTAGAAACACACAGATTTAGAAAACCATTGAGAAGACATGCTTTCTCGTCATTGTTTTCTAAGGAATCTACCAATTTAGGCACTTCAACTCAAGGATATTGGAGAAGGAAGAAAGCACAGGCCAATGAACAAACAAGTATCAGAGAAGATTATGTTTTACAAATGGTGAAAGAAAAAGAGCCCTCTGACCAGAAGGATCAGTGCTGAAAGAGCCCAGCCCTGGGAGAGACAGACAGCCCAAGGAGAGCACAGTGGGTGTGGTTCAGTTACTGCACTAGCTTTCTGACCTTGGGCAAGTTATTGAATTGGTTTCCTCCTGTACAAAACAGAGATAATACATGAAAACACAAAATAGCATCTGTGAAAATAGTTTGAAAACAGTACAATATTATAAACGTAAGATGTTATCTGGCACTTAAGTCTGGTTACTACTCTATGGCAGACACCAAGGAGAGAAACAGTCTCTACCAGAATGATGGGCAAGAGTGAAGGAGGAGGAGGCGCAGTATGGGCACATTTTGTCCACCAGTTTGTCATTTTTTGAGACCAAGTCTCACTATGTCGCCCTCAGTAGAGTGCTGTGGTGTCACAGCTCACAGCAACCTCAAACTCTTGGGCTTAAGTGATTCTCTTGCCTCAGCCTCTTGAGTAGCTGGGACTACAGGCACCCACCACAATGCCCAGCTATTTTTTAATTGCAGTTGTCATTGTTGTTTAGCAGGCCCAGGCTGGGCTCGAACCTGCCAGCCTGGTATATGTGGCCGACACCCCACTCACTGAGCTACAGGCGTTCAGCCCACTAGTTTATCTTGATAATGATGAAAGGAGTAGAAGCATTTTGTTACTTACAATAAAGAATACATAAAAAACTACAGCTCAACAATAAAAAGACAAATAACTAAAAATTGGGCGAGGATGTGAAAAAACATTTCTCCAAAACAAAATATAAAAACAGTCAATAAACACAGGAGAACCACAGTCAGTAGGAAAGTATCAGTCAAAACCACAGTGAGGGCTCGGCGCCTGTGGCTCAAGTGGCTAGGGCACCAGCCACATACACCCAAGGTGGCGGGTTCGAATCCAGCCACCATAATAACAGGCACCGGCCTGTTACTTCCATCTTTACGCTATAATTATTGAAATCATACTACAGGGAACATACACTTTCAGTTCTCTTAGGTCTGAATAGCCAAGGGTTTAGTTATTGGGTCATATGGTAACTCTGACTTTTTGAGGAACTGTCAAATTGTTTTCCACAGTGGCTGTGCCATTTTCTATTCCTATTGGGAATGAAGGGTTTTAGTTTTTCTCCACCCTCACCAGCACTTGCTATTGTCTGACTTTTTGATTATAGCCACCAAAATGGTATCTCACTGTGTTTTTTTTTTTTTTGAGACAGGAGTATGGCGCCGGCCCCATGTGCCAGAGGTGGCGGGTTCAAACCCAGCCCCGGCCAAAAACTGCAAAAAAAAAAAAAAAAAAAAGGTGGAAATAACAGGAAGGTTCATCAGCTGATGAACAGATAAACTGGTTTTATCCATCCAACAGAATACTAGTCAGCCTTAAAAAGAAATGAAGGCTCGGCGCCTGTGGCTCAAGCGGCTAAGGCGCCAGCCACATACACCTAAGGTGGCAGGTTCGAATCCCCAGCCCGGGCCCGCCAAACAACAATGATGGCTGCAACCAAAAAATGGCCGGGTGTTGTGGCGGGCGCCTGTAGTCCCAGCTACTTGGGAGGCTGAGGCAGGAGACTCGCTTGAGCCCAGGAGTTGGAGGTTGCTGTGAGCGTGATGCCATGGCACTCTACCCAGGGGGACAGCTTGAGGCTGCGTCCCCCCCCTCAAAAAAAAAAAAAAGAAATGAAGAATTGCTGCATGCAATACTGATGATCTTGAAAACATCATGGTAAGTGAAAGAAGCCAGTCTCAAAAGCCTATACACCACAGGCTTCCACTTACATGAAATGTTCAGAATGGGAAATCCACAGAGAAAGTAGATCAGTGGTTGCCAGGGACTGAGGAAGGGGGGGACGGGGAGTGCCTGCTCATGAGTATGGGGGTTTCTTTTTGAGCTAAGTAGATAGTAGGGATGTTTACAGACCTATATTTTATATACAATCTTTATATTTATGTATATTATGTGCATATTAAACATCACTGATATGTACATTAAAAGTATGAATTTTATGGCATGATGGATTATACCTCAATTTTTAAAAAGCTGGGTTGAATGGAACGTGAGGACTGTGCAGGCCCACAGGCCATCTTTGTGCATAGGGCAAGTGGAGTTTTGGGTGTAATCATATAGCCCTGCATCCAGACCCCCATTTCCTGCTTAATGACTGTGGGGGCACCAGTATATCCACAGTGGTGTGGAAGCTCCTCAACGTTGGCCCCAAACATGGACAGATAAAAAACAAAGTGGGTCCTAAAACCTCAGTTTCATATTGGCATTTTGTGAGCCAAATGTCTATAAGGGCAGGTGGCTCAGAAAAAGAAACCAAGTCTAAAAGGAAAGAGAATGAAGAAAGGCAGGGAGGGGACTCCTCATAGCTGAGCCTCTCTCTCAGGAACTGGGGCCTCTTTGGGTGGCAGGGATGATGCTGACACAAAGTCCAGTTCCCCTCCACCTCCCGGGCACAGCCACACCAGGCTTTCAGAGCTTTCAAATGCAAAAGGTGGTACAATTCTGACACTCTTAAGGGTGACTCCTTATCCTACTATAGCTTCATGGAGAAGACATGTTATGTGAGGTTTGAGGGCAAGGATAAGAAAACCATTAACTGAACTAGAAACAAGAGGGAGGAACACTTTCAAAACTGGGATCGGCCAGTAGGGGAGCATTTGTTGACAACTGTAAAATAAATAAGCAGGTATTTTCATCCCCATTTTAAGGACCAGAGAATCAATGCGTTGAGAAGTATAAGACCCTTATCAAATACATAATTTGTAAATATTTTCTCCCATTCTGTGGTTTGTCTTTTTTTTGTGTGATGGTGTCCTTTGAAATTCCAAAGTTTTAAATTTGGAGGAATTTCAATTTACCTATTTTTTCTTTGTTTGCTTGGGGTGATAGTTAGGAAACCATTGCCTAACCCAGTTATGAAGATATATGCCTGTTTTCTTCTAAGAGTCTTATAATTTTAGCTCTTGCATATTATGTTTGATCCATTCTGCATTAATTTTTATATACGGTATGAATGCAAGGGTCTAACTTTACTCTTTTGCATGTGGATATCCAGTTGTCCCAGCAACATTTTTTGACACATTCCCCCCCAATTAAATTGTCTTGAAATCATGTTGAAAATCAGTTGGTTTTAAACATAAGGGCCTATTTCCAGACTCTCAATTCTATTTCATTTATCTACATGCTTATCCTTACAACGGTACCACTATCTGCATGTTTTTTCTATGCCTTATCTCATTTAATTTTCCGCCCTCTATGTTCTTATTATATTCCAATTATCTGTTCACATGTATTTCTTCCACTAGCTAGTGAGACCTTTGAGTGACAGATTCATTTATTTTCTGTTTATCTCTGTACCTCAGGTGGTGGGCACCGCACCTACAAGATACAATTACCACACGTCTCAACAAAGATCATCCCTGTTTCTCTCCACCTCTCGCAGGCCCAGAGTTGCCTGTGGATTTCATTTATACAGGTTATTTCCAATGTGCTCTTGGAATAACTGGTTGAAAGTAGATTTTATGAGCTGATCAAAAACCCACAGTGAGGATTCTCTAGTAACTCCAGGCACATCTATAACTGGCTAGCATTTAGGGTTTCTCCTTTTGCTGTGGGGAAACGTCAAGGTTGCAATGTCTAAAGATGCCTGTTCTTCCTCTCTTTGGGTTTTCTCCTCCCAGAAGGGTTAAGGACAGACTTTGACATGCCTTTCCTAAGATTACCAAACTTCCATATTCTCTTTCCTTTTACATTCTTGGTACACTGAACTGTGTTCCTTCCCGCCTGAACTGACTATGCTGCAGCTCACCGAGGTTACGTGGTGCAGGGCCAGGCCCCGCCTAGGGCACTTTCCTGTATACCAGACACTGCTTCATGGCTGCTCCCGCAGAGCTCACCAGGAAACAATGCCAGATGCTCTAATAGGTTCAGGGGATGAAGACATTTATGTCTGCATGAATACATTAGACACAACAAAGATGACAAAGTGGATTTCCAGCCTGTCACTGATGTTGGAGCTGGTGGCATTGACAAAAAAATGGGAGAGTTGAAATGCTTCTCCTTCATCATTTTCCTCAGCAACTTTTCAGATTTTGGCATAAGAGAGTCTCCATGATGAAACAATGACACCAAGAATGACAACAAATGAGACAGAAGAGGAATATGTGAGAAGTAGCCTGACTGTGATGAATTCTGGTACCTGAATGATGACGCTGCTTCTCTTTTGAAATAACTCATCAATTCTAGATGCCATATCTTCTAACAAAGGCATTGTCCCACTCTCCAAAGACAGATAACTTTGTCTCAACTCGTCCAGTGCTCTGGATTTAATGGCAAGCTGATTTTCTATATCCTAGGAGAGCAAGAGTAGAAGGTTTTCAAATGTACCATGTAACAAAACAGCAAGGTGTAAGAGAAGTTCACTCTTTTCAAGTAAAAATACCATTAGTAAGTATATAATTAAACAGCATTACATCAAGGACATTTTAATCATAATATACTTAATTCAATTAGATATTACAAGGCTCTCCATTTAGGGGAGTTTAAGCCACAAGTCCTATCATCATGGTACAGGAGAAAAGAATCGAGGACACCTGGTCCGCATTCCACATCTGCCCTGCAGGGGCTCTGTGACCAGGTGCAGGTCATTAAATCCTGAGTCTCCATTTTCTTATCTGGAAAACAGTGATGATACCCCACACTGTGCAGAACTTAGAACTCAAAGGGAAGCACGAGTAGGAAGGTGCTTTGAAACCAAAAAGCATCACATAAAAGACAGATGAATAATTTTTGGAAGTTCAGTCAATACGTTTAACTTTAATATTTTTTTATATGCCTTAGTTTATTAACTTACTCATAAGAGATATCCCAATCTGGTCCACTCTTAAATCTAGTTTTCAAAAAAATTTTTAGGAAACTATAGTAGCCCTTTATGACAAAGACAACTTACAGGGCCAGCGGTCAATAGGCCACTCTTCACAGATGGACTGTCAGAGCCGCATACTGGCACTTCTCAGGACTGGGGTGAGAATCCAATTTAGAAAAAGTTTAAGATTTTTTTTTAAATTATCAAAGAATTATAAGCTCCTGACAGAAAATGTAGAAAATGAAGATCTCTGGCGTTCAGAAAGATTCATCTTGAATTCCTCTTGCACCTCCTGATTTGTAAATCTGGGATGCATTTATGCACACTTTCTTTCTTTCTGTCTTTTTTTTTTTTAGAGACAGTCTCACTTTGTCGCCCTCAGTAGAGTGTGGGGGTGTCACAGCTCACAGCAACCTCCAGCTCTTGGGCTTAGGTGATTTTCTTGCCTCAGCCTGCTGAGTAGTTGGGACAACAGGCGCCCACCACAACGCCCAGCTATTTTCTTTATTGCAGTTTAGCCAAGGCAGGGTTTGAACCTGCCACCCTCGGTATATGGGGCCTGCGCCCTACTCACTGAGCCATAGGCGCTGCCCCTGGGCACACTTTCTTTAGCACTATATTTCCATCCGGAATGCCTGTGTTTTGAAGTATGGTCTCAAGTTAACGGCATTTTGCTCAAAAATCATCTCTCTTTTTTCTTTTTTGAGGCAGAGTCTTGCTCTGTCATCCAGGCTAGAGTGCCATAGCACCAGCCTCACTCCCAGCAACCCCAAACTCCTGGTTTCAAGTGATTTTCTTGCCTCAGGCTCCCAAGTCGCTGGGACTACAGGTACCTGCTGCAAGGCCCAGGTAGTTTTTCTATTTTTAGTAGAGACAGGGTCTTGCTCTTGCTCAGGCTGGTCTCCAACTCTTGAGCTCAGGCACTCCACCTGCCTCAGCCTCCCTGAGTGCTAGGACTGCAGGAGTGAGTGACGACACCCAGCTCCAAATTTTGTTTCTTGAAGATTATTTTTCACAAGAAAGTCAGTTAAAAAGAAATTAATCCTTCGTAAGAATCACTGCATGGTCCGTAAGGAAGGAGGAACATGAGTGCCTTGTAGGCACATGCCTGCTGGGCAGATGGCTGGGTCTGCAGCCTGGCGAGGGATGACCTAAAATACAGTCTAGCAAAACTGTCATATGACCACATGCCAGGAGCCTTCGGGTCACTCCTGAAATGCAGAAATCACAAACTTTAAAATTAATAAACATCAAGGGGACTCTTGGACTGGGAAGTGGAAAGCGGGTAGGGAGCTGTTCCAAAAGAAATAAGTTGGGGCTTGTGTGGTGGCTCACACCTATAATCCTAGCACTTGGGGAAGCCGAGGCTGGCAGATAGCTCGAGCACAGAAGTTAGAGACCAGCTTGAACAAGAGTGAGATCCCATATCTAAAAAATAGCCAGGCGTCATGGCAGGTACCTATAGTCCAGCTGCTGGGGAGGCTGAGGCAAGAAACCAGGAGTTTGGGGTTGCTGGGAGTTTGGGATCACACGAGCCCAAGAGTTTGAGGTTGCTGTGAGTTATGAAACCATAGCACTCTACTGAGGGTAACAAAGTGAGAATCTGTCTCAAAAAACCAAACAATACAAAAGAAACAGGTAACCAGGGTTGGGAGCAGGGATGGATGAGCAGAGGATAGAGCTGAAGGCGCCTTCCACAATGTGACTCTTCCAGGGGTGTCCAACCTCTTTTCTTCTCTGCAGTACACATTAAATACATAAATACCAATGAAAGCTGATGACTAAAAACCAAAATTCCCATGTATAATTTTCATGACATCCACCACCACAGATAGGCAAAAAGTCCTCACACAATCTGCATGTGGCCCAAGGGCCACAGGCACCCCTGTGAGTGGAGCCCTGTTGAGCCTGGTTACTTTAACATATTAATAGAAAGTCTCCAACTGTAATAAAATCTATCTGTAGGTGCACTGTGGAGTCACTGCTAACATGTGAATCCCTCTGTGAAACATTTGTATGGATTGGCTGCAATAGCACTCTGCAATGAAACAGCTCCTCTGGGCAGCCTTTGCGGCTGAGACTCAGGTAGCTGCACCCATCCGTCTCTGCTGCCCTCACTCGCGCACCCTGACTGCCCTACTTGTTACTATGTTCCCTCTAGTATCATTTGAATCTAACTTTCTTCCTTCACAAAGTTATACTTTAAGACACTTTAAGAACATTGAATCAGCCTCCCTTCTTTGCGTTTATGAAATAATCTTCCCTATAGGCTCAACAAAGTAGAGATTTCTAAAAACACTTATTTACCAACAAGTTGTCATATTTCCTCCATAATGTAAACAAACTGATGAGAAAGGACCAGTCAGCAGAGAGTTAGAGGGAAGTTACAACACAAAAAATGGTGGCAGAAACCACACCCGGGGGCAATAACAGCCTGTGAGCACACAGTGGAGCTGTTCTTACTGCTTTTTCTCCTCAGAATGACACTAGGTCAGTGCTGGGGTCCTGTCCTCCAACCACGTTCCACTGAGGCCTAATAGTACCTTTAATGCTTCCCAACTCCTACTTCATTGGCAAAATAATTCTTACTTAAATCCCAATTTGCTATATACAAAATAGGTTGAAATAAAGAAATCTTTTGCTAATTTAAGGAGAGTCACTAGAGTTTACAAGTCTCCCTTTGCTATTCTGTGAGGACCAGTGTTAACTATTTTTAAAATAGCTAAATTCTGATATTACCACAAACACATTTTTTTTTTTGAGACAGTCTTACTTTGTCACCCTTGGTAAAGTGTGCTATGGCGTCATAGTTCACGGTAACCTCAAATTCTTGAGCTCAAGCGATCCTCTTTGCTTCAACCTCCCAAATAGCTGGGAGGGACTCACTCTTGCTCAGGCTGGTCTTGAACTCCTGAGCTCAGGCAATCTACCTGCCTCAGAGTCCCAGAGTGCTAGGATTACAAGTGTGAGCCACTGAGCCTGGCCACAAACATATTTCTATCAGAAACTGTGGTTGTTTAAACTATAGGTGGGGTGGCTCACACTTGTAATCCTAGCACTCTGGGATGCTGAGATGGGAGGATCCCTTGAGATCAGGAGTTTGAGACTGGCCTCAGCAAAAGTGAGACCCCTTTTCTACTAAAAATAGAAAAATTAGCTGGGCATTGTGGTGGATGCCTGTAGTCCTGGATCCTCGGGAGGCTGAGGCAGAAGAATTGCTTGAGTCTAGGAGTTTGAGGTTGTTGTGAACTAGGCTGAGGCCATAGCACTCTAGCCTGGGTCACAAAGTGAGACTGTCTCAAAAAATAAAAACTAAGTATGGAAGTATTGAACTTAAGTAATTAATAACCTCATCTCACATCTCCTTACTCTAGTCAACCACGAAATTTTCCTTGATAATTATAATATGCTAAATTTGGCCTTTTTCTAGTCATCAAGGACTTTCAGAAACGCTTCAGAAGATTTTAAACCCTACCTGTCTTAATGCTTCATTAGCTCTGATCCTTAAGCCGCTTTCACAAGCTTCTCTGAACTGAAAGATTCTACCCTGGGATAAGTCATCAAATAAACATCTACCATGTTATTTCCTATAAGCAGTGAGTAGTGAAGACAAAGAGAGGGAGCATCGCAAGGACAAAGTGACTGGGCAAAGCACAGCTGAGCAAACAAAGGGCACAGACAACACCCTTCAGCCTGACCAGGATGGGACAGCAGGCCCCGGGGACAAGTGCTCCTTTTAAAACATAATACACAATAGGTAGAAGGCAATCATTTCCCTCTGATGAAACAAAGAATGAAATACTAAAAAATCATGAAAACTACAGAGAAGTTTAGCGAATGTTGGGCAAAATAATGAAACACATGAAAACTAAAAAGCAGCTAAAATCAAAATTCTCTCTGAATACTTTTCTTCCTCAGGAGTTCCAGGTCAAACCTCTTAAAAGCAACAATACTGTAACCATGAAAATAAAATGGTACTCTGCAGTTCTGCAACCCCCTGGGAAATCTACTAGTAGGTAAATACAGGGGAGTGGGTGGTCTCTCCAGAAACCAAAGCGACCTATCTTCCTCCTTGGGGCCAGACTGGTGACCTGTGGCTGAAGGTGGCACCTGGGACAGGACGTAGGTCTCCTCACCTGACAATCCAGCAGCAGCTTCTGGACTGAGACCACACTTTCAGGTTTTTGTAATGTTTTCAATCTCTCTTCTTGTGCTTCCAGCCAGTTGTTCAAAATCTGGATCTTATTCTCATTCTCTGTGATACTCTCCAAAAGTTGTTCTAAATGTTGTATCTATGAGGGATGAATAAAAAAATTCTTAAAAAATTAATGAATAAAAATGATATTTTAAACCACATGCTTCAAAATGTAAATGCTATTTATTTATTTTTAATTTTTAAATTTTTTCTTATTTATTTATGTTTCACTAGTCAAGTGAAGCAGTGGGAGTGGAGAAGGAACAAAGGAATCTGTAACGTGATGTTATTTTTAAAAGGATAATTTTGTTTCTTCTCAAATTTCTAATATGTTACCTAATAGGCTGCTCTGATAATTTCTGAAATAAAGATTTATAGATCAGAAAGTAGTATTAAAGCTTCTCTTTAAAGTGAAAGCTCATCTGCTTACCAGTTTCTGACCTTTATAATATCTGGACAAAATAAAGTCATGTTGCTAACATTCAATATTTTTTCACTGTGTTACCTATTAATGTATGCAAAGCATACATTAATTTCTTTTCTTGTCCCAGACTCTTCCTTAGAGTTGCTTAAAATTTTCTGTCAATACCAATGTCACAAATCATTACCTTAATAATCATTGCCAAAAATAAAAACCATTGCATTCAATGTCTGTGATTTCTCTCACTTCTAATATAATTTTTATTGGGCTAGAAACACAGTATATATAATTTTTTTTTCTTTTTAATGACAGGGTCTTGCTCTGTCTCCCCAGCTAGAGTGCAGTGGTGTCTTCATAGCTCATAGCAACCTCAGACTCCTGGGCTCCTTGATCCTCCTGCTTCAAGATGGTAGCTGGGACTACTGTTGCTTATTACCATACCAGGCTAATATTTCTGGTTTTTGTAAAGACAGGGTCTCACTTTTACTAAGGCTGGTCTGGAACACCTGGCCTCAAGTGATCCTCTTGCCTCAGCCTCCCTAGAGTGCTAGAAGTACAGGCATGAGCCACTGCACCTAGTCTCATATAAATTTTTATATTCTTTTTTTTGAGGTACAGTATCACTGTGTTGCCCTCGGTAGAGTGCCATGGCATCACAGCTCACAGCAACCTCAAACTCTTGGGCTTAAGTGATTCTCTCGCCTCAGCCTCCCAAGTAGCTGGGACTACAGGCGCCTGCCACAAAACCTGGCTATTTTTTGGTTGTAGTTGTCATTGTTGTTTGGCAGGCCCGGGCTGGGTTTGAACCTGTCAGCTCCAGTGTATGTGGCAGGTGACAAGTCAAATTTTTATATTTTTTATTTCAATATGTTATAAACATTCACTGTGTTGTGATAATACTAATACTAATTTTATAAGGCTTCTTAATACTACATCAAATGAACACAGTATCATTTAATTATTTCTCTATAGCTGGAAATTAAAGCATTCTACATTTTCACCTATATAAATTATTTTGACCTGAACAGTTTCCACACAGCCCTTTTCTTTTTTGAAGGACTACTTCCTTAAATGTGTAAGAGGAGTGATCTCCTTGGTTATGATGTAAGAGGATTATAGTGGTTCTTTAAATGCTTTCCAAATGAGTGTTTAAGTCATTATCAGCAATGTATGTGACAGCTCTCAGCATTACCCTTATCTTAGAAAATTTTTCTAATTTAATAAGTACATGTTACACAATGTTTATTTTGAATATCTGATAACTGAAATTGATATCTTTCCAGGTTTATTTGAGAACTATAATTTCCTCTTTTGTGAACTATCTGTGTTCTCTGTCCATTAATGGACTTGAATCTTAATTGTATAAATCCATTGGTATGCATTCCCTACAAAGTAAACGAATCAACCAATTGTCAGTGCCAACATATATCAGTATTAAATATTTCTTTAGGTATAAGTTTTTCTAATCTTTTCAAGAGTTGTGGAGTGGAAAATCTCCCAAAAGCCACATGTATTTTTTCTGCCTTTTAATAATGTTTTCAAGACTGAAATAGCTTTGTCCCTTCTGAGTATCTGCTTTCACAGAAAACATGAAAATCTCTGGTCATTTAGTAGGCTGACATAATACTTGACACCTTCTGAAATAAAATTTCTCCTCTTCACTTACCTAATTCAATTTCCCTCTAATTAATCCCAATGTAAAAGCTATTGCATGCTCTGTTATATGCATCAGTGGAGAATGCTAAAACACAGGACATAAAAGTTCTACAGTGGAGATGACTGGGCCTAACTGTAAATCAGCCATCTGAATTTGTTTTTGGATTTTCCAGAAAGTGGTATTTTGCAAAGGCCAAAGCCCACATCCAGCTGACACCTAGGAGCGCACCTTCCTGGTCAGTGCTCCGTGTACCCGGTGCCACTGGCGGTTCATCTCCCCCAGGTGCTCTGCAAACTCTGTCCTCTCATACCGCTTGCTTTCGACATCACAGGTGCTTAACTGAAGTAGGGACTGGTTAACGAAGTCAACTATCCACTGTTTATAGTCCATTTCCATTCTGACCGCCTAAAACAAACAAACAAACAACAAAAAAACCAAGCAAAATGAAATACCCAAAGCCCCAATGGAAGCCGGTCAGATGAGCTGGATTTCCCTTTGTACACTGGAGGGGGCACCACCCTTTCAGCCAATAACCAAAGGGCAGCTGTCATGGGTTCCTTCCACCTTCCCCAACCCCATAAGTCTACTTTATTCGAGTGGAGATTCTTTTGGGGAATTCCATGTTCCTGGGAACAGAGGGTCAAACAGGCTGAAAAGTCACAGCAATAAATATTAGTCCCAAATCTGCACCCAGGGCCCAACAAAGGGCTCCTAGAAGGGGCTGCTTGAGAGCTGTGCTGGAATCCTGGGCCATGCTAAGGGCTCATGGAAACATGAAGTTAAGGCCCTCCCAGGACCCAGGAGGCAGCATCTCTTCCTTTGGGGACAGTCTAGGCCTCCCAGGGTAGTTTGGGAGACTTTAAGTTCCACAGCGATCCTAACCCCACCCAGGGCCAACCATGAGTTGAGTTTGATCCTACCAAGTTCTGGCACCTCTTTTAGAGACATTTGGGGGCAAACCATGTGATATGTGCTAGGTTACCTGAGCCTACAATGATATACACACATGTAGACCTTTTAAAGATTCTACTGCTCGCTGAAGTTAGGATGTAGTGGTCTATATAAAAACAAAATCCTTTCTAACATCATGCTTGGCTTGGTGAAGCCACTCAGCTGCCTACCAGAAGCTGGCTCTCTCAGCCCGTGAGGTCTGAAGGCAGCAATCAAACTCGTCATTTGTCTCTGTATTCATGGTGTCCAAAACACTGCCTGGCACACAGTAGATGTTTGTGTGTGGCTTGTTAAATGTTAATTAAATCTACTTAAAATTAAACATCACAGAGAAGGCCACATTCATAGCTATTCGTAGGATATCAATGTTTTCTCACTCATTCTTTTACTAAAAGAACATTTAGTAACACCTGTTGGGTGCCAGGTATTGTCCTAGGTGAAGGACAGCTCCTGCTCTCACACAAGGCAAGGAGATAGGCAAGAAAACAAATAATTGTAATACATGTGCTCGGAAATACTGATTCATGGAGACCTCTGATTCCTCAAAGTCTCCTGGTGGGAAAAATTAGGAGTGGATTTCCAAATGAGGAGATACTTGAACTGACTCTTGAAGGATGACTAAGAGGATTTATTTAGCTAAACATGGGGTACAGGCATTCCAGGCCAAAGGCACAGATGAGCATCGCATGAGGGAGAACACCAGAACCACCTGGGGTTGAAAATCTTGTCTAGTCAGAATCCAAGGCTTACATGGGGGAATGAAGAGATGAGGCTGGGAGGTAAGGAGCGGTTAGTCTGTTAAGCGCTTGGGCTGTCCTGCAGTGACTGGAGCCACAAAGGAATTTAAGTGGAAAAAGAGCAGGGATACTAGCTCACCTCTTTAGAATCTGCCACCACCCCATTTCTTACCCTTAGGATTAGTTTTTCTACATTATATCCTACACGTCTATGTGTTTGTTTAGCATTTACCCTCCGACTAATGATTTGCCTTCTTATTTAATGGAAAAACTGTTATTACTTGTGTTTAATTACCTTGTGCTTCTGAAGAAGATTTTTAACTTGAGACACAGAACCTGGAGAACACACAGAGTCTGCGGTCTGCTGCTCCACACTGTTCATCCAGCTAATCATTTCTGTGATAGCTTCACGAGACGGCAATTTCTCCATCTGAAGCTACAAGAACAAAATGATTCCCATTTAATTACCTGCAGTTAACAAAATGAATCAGGGCATCACTAAAGATGATAATCTAGTTTGATAAAAGGTCTTGCTTCATAATTATGCAGGCTACTCACAAAAACAAACCCAGCATTCAAGTTGAGAATAAATGACCCCAAAACAATGATAATGACCTTCACACAAACTAACAAAGTGGCACAGATAAACTGAGAAATAATGTAATTAAGTCTGATTTCTCTCTTAAAAAAGATCCCATGGGAGGAGAGTCCAGTAATTAAGACCTATATTCAGTGGTGCCAGAGAAAAATAGGCAGTGTCAATGAAAATTATTGAGTCAGAGAAATAATTTCAAAAGAGTTGTGAGCTAACAAGTGAATCCTAATTCAAATGCTAGGTTTTTAAATACTTACCTGGTGAAGTTTCTCTTGAATATCTGGAAGTTGAGTGATGAGCATTGTCCATTTTTGTTCAAACTGTGCTGAAGATGCTCTTAGTGTAGCTGTATCAGCTTCTTTAAGGTGAAGAAGTTGGTTCCCAGTACTTATAACAACAGTCTTCAAGGAGGACTTTTCATCAACTTCCTTTGAAAACTCCTAAAGGAAACAGTTTTAAAATTTAGAAACTTTTAAAATTTAATGTAGCACAGAGTAACTAAGATTCAGAGTAACAGTCTATAGAGTGTAAAACTAAACATAGCAAATATGTAAATACGTGTGTATATACACACACATACTCCTTTTCTTACCAAGTGTCAGGCATTATTCCAGGCCTTAGATACACATCTAGTAGGGAACAGAAGAGATGGATTCATGCCCTTCAAGAAGCTTATAACCTCATGGATTTAATATGTGTAAAAATAGACAAGTCATTATTCCAATGTAAATTTTATAAGGAACTATGAAAGCTAACACAAAGCTGGTATTGAATGAACTATTTGCAACAAATTTTTAATTACATACTTGAAATATTTCCTATGTATATGTTTTCAAGTATATTTTAAAAATACTTACATTTTATTTATTTATTCATTTATTTACTTTTAAGACAGAGCCTCAAGCTGTCACCCTGGGTAGAGTGCCAGGGTGTCACAACTCACAGCAACCTCCAACTCCTGGGTTCAAGCAATTCTCCTGCCTCTGCCTCCCTAGTAGCTGGGATTACAGGCACCTGCCATAATCCCCGGCTATTTTTTGGTTATAGTTGTCATTGTTGTTTGGCAGGCCCGGGCTGGATTCTAACCCACCAGCTTTGGTGTATGTGGCTGGTGCCCTAGCCGCTGAGCTATAGGCGCTGAGCCAATACTCACATTTTAATACCAAATTTAGTAACTATAGATACTACCATAGCTACAAACTATGAAAAATGGAAAAAAAGAGAAAAGGTTAAGTGTAGGAATGTCCAACCCACTGGCTGCATGCAGATTATTTGAGGGCTGTTTTGCTTATCTGTGGTGTCAGATACCATGAAAAGTATGCACAGACCTTTTCTTTAGCTCATCAGCTTTCACTACTGTTTATGTATTTAATGTGTGGCCCAAGACAACTCTTTTGCATCCAATGTGCAGATAAAAAAAGGTGGGACACCCCTGAACTAAGGGGAAAAGGCTGGAAGGATTCATGAGTACAAATTCATATTACAAAAGTAATACTGCTCCCCTAATAAAATCTTCAAACAATATAACAAAATGTTTTTAGTAGACATACTAATTTTGTATTCTTTGATTTAAAAACCATACATTTATTAACTTTAACATTTATATATAAATAATCCTATAAGGCTGTTTTTTTGGGGGGGTATTTTTTGCATTTGCACATGTCACAGCAAGTTTTTGGTTTATAAAAACATGTATATTTTTTGTTTTTGTTTTTTTGCAGTTTTTGTCCAGGGCTGGGTTTGAACCTGCCACCTTTGGCATATGGAGCTGGCGCCCTACTCCTTTGAGCCACAGGCCGCCACCCAAAACATATATGTATTTTATAAGGTTAATTAAAAATATACTTTATCATTGTAAATGTACAAAGGAACAATATAAAAAAATAGCTCTAGGTTTGAAGAATGTTATTGAAGAATGGGCTGTTATTAGCCCTTGTCTTATCCACAAATAAATACACATGTATGGAAATACCACATTAACAATGATACTTTTTCTTTGATATTTATTTTTGACCAAAAATTACCTAGCATGTTCTATTACAACTTACAAAAAAATTATTTATGTTGCTTCTGATTGTATCCAAGTCCTGGGACACATTGAGGGACTGTTCTTTCCAGTAGTTCAGAGTTTGCTGAGATGACTCCAACCACTTGGTTAACTCATCTGAATCTCTGTTGTAACTAATAGGAGCCAAGTGATAGAAAAAGGAAATTAGAACAGTACTCTGATAACAAACATTATTAGCATATTTTCTTATTTTATGGTTTTGTGTGTGGCCAGCCCTAACACTCAGAAAATCATGACATTTATAAAGTTTCTATCATGTAAAAAAAAAAAAAGTTTCTATCATGTTTTATACCATGCCCAAATCTGATGCACTTGGCATTTTCTAGGACTCTCTATCATGGCTGATTGAGAATAAAGAGGCATTTTAAAGTCTAAACTTTTAAAAATTTCTTATTATACACAAAAGTATACCCATGAGTAAGGACTGAGATTATTTTTATTACCAGATGTTCTCTATAATCTTTTTAGTAAATATATAACCAGCATTTCTGTAAATTACATAAAAGAAAACTACTGTTGGCTGATACCAACATAATCGTCTAAGGTAATGAAAACACCCAAACAAAATGCTGTCCTTCTAGTAACGTTTAAACTTCATTAGATTAAGAGGCAGGGATGAGAATGAGGTTTAAACATTCTGTGTTCTCCACCTTCTTCAAGTAGTTTAAGATTATAGCAACTACACAAAATAAATTCTCTGAAGAACTTGAAAGACTTTTTCAAACTATTCCGTTCACTAAAACCATTTCATTTCTTTTAAATTTTAAAATGTTTAGAAGGCAGGAAGAAACAGCATCATGGTATAAGGTAACATTTGCATTATTTTATAACATAAATCATTTCCAAAGAAATGTGGAAGTGATTCCCAGCAAACTGATTACGTATTATCTGTGTCTAGCAAATCAGTATTAGAGACTATAGATCCTGTTAGCCCAGAAGATGGGCCAAATTGCTTTAGGTTGTTTGAGAAAAAAACAGTACAATAGGAGGCCAGCATGGAAAATGTAGCTGACAGCAGAATCCCTCTGAGGTCTTTTTGCACAGCAAACCCTATGGAGACAGACCTGAGCAGATGCTTGAGAAGTGTTTGCAGTCTGTGGAGTTCATGGTCAATTTTCTTGTTCAGAGACAACCACTGCTCTTCCAGTTGTGCAATCTGGCCCTCTAATTCAGGACAGCTCACAGACGCCACCAGCTGTTTGCCTTCATTCAGAGTTTGGCAAAGCCGGGCATGCTTTCCATGAATGTTTCTTTTTATTTGCTAATAAAAGTCACAGAATGAATGAATGAATTAAAAAAATAAAGTCTGCCAATCTATTTGCAAATATTTCATTAAAAACCTTGATTAGTGCCTACTGAGGAGACATTAACATATTCCCAGTCTTCAGGACTGGTGCCTGACGCAGACCAGATTGACTGGTCACCTGTCATGATGAGTCTCCAAACACTGCATTTCAATGCACAGATTCAATGCTATAGACATATTGCATGTAAAAAAACCCCCCAAGCTTAAAAAACTGAGATCTGATAGTTAATACCTCCATCTAACGTCAAAAGCAAAAAAATGAGCTGACATTTCAGGTGCCAATGGATTTTTTTTTTTTTGGAGACAGAGTTTCACTATGTCGCCCTTGGTAGAGTGCTGTGGCATCACAGCTCACAGCAACCTCAAACTCTTGACCTAAAGTGATTCTCTTGCCTCAGCTTCCTAAGTAGCTGGGTCTACAGGTACCCACCACAATTCTTGGCTATTTTTTTGTTGCAGTTGTCATGTTGTTTAGCTGGCCTGGGCCAGACTCAAACCCTGCAACCTCAGTGTATATAGCTGGCGCTGTAACCACTGAGCTACGGGTGCTGAGCCTTGCAGATGGATTTTGTGCAACCTAAAGATTATTTTGAAAATCAGGAAATCTGATACAGAGATTAGGTTTTCCTGTGTTTCTGGGACACTGGAAGATCTAGCCACCGCTGGGTCTGTATTCTCACGTGGCAAAGGAAGGCTGGAGCCCAGCGGCAGGGGCTCTCTCCAGGAGAGCCCACTTTCTTTACCACCTGGCTGCAGACCCAGCCAGTGTTCCTTACATCTGTTCTCCTGCCTGGCCCTCGAGAGCATTTCAGATTGTGACCCAGACATGAAGGGGATAAATAAGAAAGTATTTCTCCATTATCCCCTAAATGCAAATGCTGGGGGTGGTGGGGACCCATTTGTAGCTTCTTCTGAATGTAAAGAAGCAGGAGGGAGAAAAAAAGAACTTCAGGAGAATAAATTTAAAAAGCACATCATTAATCCAACCTTGTGTAAAGAAAAATAAGATTCTTCATAGCTGTGAATACAATGACCACTTCAAGAAAGGCCTGTCTAAAGACCCTTATCTTCCACAGTTGGGTTCAGTTAATGCCATTTACCCTGACAGCTGTTGAAATAAATTATTACCAAAATAGAAGTTTTCCTATTTTCCAATTAACTTAAGCCTTTTTTAAAATTACCCCCAAATTGTACTTCCTTTTTACCATTCCTATTGCCTCTTCCCTCTGCCTCAGCCTATGGGCTAGAATGAAATGTCCGACATCAGTATTTTTAAAAAATTCCTAATTTTCTAAGTCCTTAAGTGTCAGACACATCATCTTCGTAACATCCCTGAAAGTTTTAATTCCTCCATTTGATACTTGGGAGAGATTCTGTGTGGTGGTCACTCAGCCTGGAGGAGCCCAGCCAGCATTTGAAAGAGAGTTTGTTTGACTTCAAAGGTCACACAACTGACCCGTAGGTTCCATGACCCACAGCCATCTACTCACTGATAGAGGTGCTGACATCAGTCAGACACACAAAAACCTCTCCAAGACTCCAACTGAGAATGGCCCATGGAAGTTTATCCATGAGATCTTTAGGAGATAGGTCTTCTTTTATTTTGACAAATTTATTATTATTATTATTTTAGAGTATTCAGAGTTTATTGAAAGACACAAAAAAGCTCTATAAAGTTAAGATACGGCTCAACAGTAGAAGGGTGGTGAAAAGGCTCCCCACCCCCTACTCAGATTTCTACTTCTTATACCTTAAAGCTACCTTTATCTAGTGTGATACTCTTTATAAATCTTTATTTACCCTCTTTCCTGCTCCTCATGTATTATCGGACAAAGAGGGTCCAGCTACCTATCACTGCCATTCAATACACAGAAATGAAAATACACAGTGAGAACAAGATAGAGTCTGTCAGGCCAGGGCAGATGCCACACAGCTAGCCCAGTTGGTCCAGGTCCCACTTGAACCTCACCCCCCCGTCTCCCACCACCACTGTCCTGCAAACTCAGTTCCAACCCCAAATATGCCTATCCTGAGTGGTCCAAGTGGACTGATCTAGGAGATTAACCTTTGAATTAGAATGCTGCCCTGGACTGTGGGTCATGCCAGTGACTGTCTACCATGGGCCATGGGTTCTGCAATTACTATTTAAGATAAGGGTCAATATGGTCTCCATTCTGAACCCAAATGTATAAAACAATAACTTTGGAGATGGAAGAACAGAAGAGTCCTGGAAAGGTCACCCCTACTGTTCCTCAGAATCTGGACCCTCAGACAAACAAGGTTTTGTGGACCCATCCCTGTCTAGCACATTTGCTGTCAGTGACAGGTGGCCAGATCCTCTTTGTCTGGTAACAGACCCTACCTGTCAGAAGGCCAGCAACTCTGGAGAACAGTGAGAGTGGCCTCCCGAAGACTGCCCCACTTCCCTACCTCCAAAGTCACAGTTTCATACATAAAAGTCCAAAGTAAAAATCATACCAACTCCCATCCCAAACAATAACTGACAACAGTCAGCATTATCCGTGACCCAAAACAACAACCCAATCCAAAAGTCAACCTTCCCAATCAGTTATCCTAAACTACTCAAGATAAACACTTCTCAGTTAAAGCTAAATTCAGAAAAGAGCAAGAATGGGAGACATGAGGCAAAGGCCACGCAGGGCCCAAACCAACCACACCAGCTATGCCGTCTCAGCCCTGGCCTGAGGAACTCCATCCCACTCTCACTACACAAGCCCTCACTTCCCACTCCTGTTAATACATTTCATATCTATGAAATATATATATTTTTTAATTTCAGGTTAATGTGAGGGTACAACCAACCAGGTCAAAATATTTGATTTTGTTAGGTAGAGACCCTCTTGTGGTTATGTCTCACACTCAAAAGGTGCGCCAAAGTTTTGCAAATTTATTTAAAGGTCTTAGAACAATTCTTTGTATCTTTACTTACTCAAATGTCATAGGCTCATGTTCACATTTTATTTATTTATTTAAGACAGAGTCTCACTTTGTCACCCTTGGTGGAGTGCTGTGGCATTCTAGCTCACAGCAACCTCAAATTCCTAGGCTCAAGCAATCTCCTTGCCTTAGCCTCTCTAGTAGCTGGGCCTATAGGTATAGGATGGGGTCTTGCTATTGCTCAGGTTGGTCTTGAACTTCAGGCAGTCCACCTGCCTTGGCCTTTCAGAGTACTAGGATTATAGGCATGAGCCACCACACCCAGCTTCATACTCATATTTTAAAGGATGTAGTCGCTTTGGTAGGAAAAAATCAGGCTTATATTAGGTTGGCTAAGAATTAGATTGTTTCTTAATATAATGATTCTTTAAAAAACTATCTGTTTTCAATTATATTCTTTCATCTGTTCAGATGACACCTTCTATATCCCTAGATTAACAAAAAATTAAACAGAAGCCCCCACCCTAGAGGACCCAGATTTACTTTAGAGTTAGGCTCAGTATAATGAAGTGGTAACCTGACTGGTGGTGGCTTTTTGGGCACTCTGGACAATGCTCCCTATAAGGGCTAAAATGCCCCCAGGGAATAGCAGAGCCCTGCCCCATATTTCTTGCTTTCATTTTCTATCCAGTGTATTCAGGGAATAAACCTGCTTTTGAAGTTTTAAAGTTAATTATTTGATAATTACCTCTACCCACACAACTCAAATTCTGACTATATATATTCAAATGTTAAAAAAGGCATTTTAAGTGCCTCCTGTGAAGATATAAAGTTTGTTTTTTCTTGTTGGTTATGTTCTCAGTACCACTTAAACACCATTTTCAGGTTTTCTTTTTCCTATGGCATCAAAATTGGAGACATATAGACTGACAATAATATACTAAAAGTTACACAAGAAGAATTTAAAAGTTTGATTTCCTCTTATAATGCTGAAGGCAGGTATCAGTTTTCTTTAATTTTAGTTTTTAATTTTTTTTCCTACTAACAATTTTTATTATATTATTATTGATTAATTTTTTGGGAGACAGAGTCTCACTGAGTGCCATGGTGTCATATCTCACAGCAACCTCCAACTGGGCTCAAGTGATCCTCTTGCCTCAGCCTCCTGAATAGCTGGGACTACAGGCACTAGCCATAACACCTGGCTAGTTT
>NW_003852510.1:6335057-6342535 GCF_000181295.1 Otolemur garnettii
CCTTAGCCGGTTGAGCTATAGGCGCCGAGCCTAGTTTTTCAATTTTTAATAGAGGTAGGTCTCAGTACTGCTCAGGCTGGTCTCGCACTACTGAGTTCAAGTGGTCTTTCCAGAGTGCCAGGATTATAGCCGTGAGTCACCACGCCTAGTCCTGGTAACAGATTATCGTCTATCTCACAGGCTATGTCCAGTCAGGACTTTACTGTAGTAATAAAATCAAATACAGATTTAGAGGCCCATGGTTTACAAAGTTCTTTCCATTCTTCAGCTCATGTCTATACTGGTAGCCCACAGCCATCCACCTCCTGAGACAGCTATAATTATTATATGTTCTGCAAGTATAGAAACTGAGGCTTTGAGATAAGCCTTACTTTTGTAAGGTCACAAAAGTGGTAAAGTGATGGAGTTAGGGCTCAAACCAAGGTCCTCAATCCCAAACCAGACATGGCCATGCTGACGAGCTCATGATCTAATCTGCAGTCTCCCTGAATACATCTCTGATAGTGAGTTGTGTGATGAACAGCAATCCATTTCAATTCAAATCATTCATCTTCAAAATCAAGCTCACTTGGTCAATGTTAAGACCAAATAAAACAGAGTGCTACGGACTATGCCATTGACAACTGAAACAGAAGCAAAATACCTGGTAAAATGAAATCCTTTCCACTAATCTTTCCTCTGTCTCTTCCACCAAACTCACAGAGGGCAATGTAGATACCAGAATTTCCAGGTCCTTTTCAAGAGATGCATAGTTTTCATCAAATTCTTCCCATTTCTAGAGAATTAAGAACATAAAAGTCAGTGGGAGTCCTTTTGTAGACTGGTTCTAGACAATGACATAATTCATCATAAAAAAAAATGAACATTGAGACCACACAAAATTAAAGCACTGATTTCAGATATTTCTGAGAGGTGTAATCCATGCTAGTATGAGCTTAGTGTCTAACGGAAAACAATTTGCAAACATGGTTTTTAAAAATCCAGTTGGCATAAAATTAGTGCTCTATGCTTGCCTTGTGAGACTGGGTAATAAGACTAAGAGAGTAATACATTAGGTTAGCGGATGCTCTTAGCGCCTCTGCAGAGACCTCAGACCTCTGTGAGCACCTCTGTCTTACTTGGAAATGCAAAAAGCTAACCTTTAAAGCCTTTTCCAACGGACGCGCTTATCAGGCTGTTTTTGCCCTCCCTGCTCTAAGCCCAAGCCTGCCTACCATTATCCTCCCATGTTACCGGGGCTTGTCTGAGAAATGTGGGCTCACACCGGTCAAGACAGTATGATTGCCTTGGCCTGCTTTGCCCTCACTCCCTCCATTTCCAGGGATGTCTACTGCAAGGGTCCTAGCATGCTACAGAACCAAGTTGCTGACACTAAAAATCACCTGTTGGGGCAGCGCCTGAAGCTCAGTGAGTAGGGCGCCAGCCACATACACTGAGGCTGGTGGGTTCAAACCCAGCCTGGGCCAGCTAAAATAACAATGACAACTGCAACAACAACAACAAAAAAACAGCCGGGTGTTGTGGCAGGCACCTATAGTTCCATCTACTTGGGAGGTTGAGGCAAGAGAGTTGCTTAAGCCCAAGAATTTAAAGTTGCTGTGAGCTCTGACACCAAAGCGCTCTACCCAGGGTGACAGCTTGAGACTCTGTCCCCCACCCCACCCCCCAAAATAAAATAAAGTTTTATGCCAACGTGGCTGGCTGATGAATTTCAAGACAATACATTAGATCAGGAGTTAAGTTATCCTGTTGGAAAAACGATCCCGCTCATGTCACGTCTACTCACTTAATGAGTCACTTGGTGTTTACAGGGCTCTCACTGGGCCCGTGGAGTCTTTTTTTCAAAACATCATGAACTATTATTATAAACATCAATTTGATGCACTAACTAGAAAATAAATTTTGTTAGCATATTACATTATCAGGTTGAATATTTCCTTCCTTTTTATTTCCCTTGTATGCTAATATGGGCTGCAAAAAGTTTAATAAATCAGAGGGGAAAATGTTAAAACTGAGAAAGAGCTTTATGTATGCCAAATTTTTTTCTTAGAATTGAGACAAGATTGTCACAAATCCATTTGAACAAGAGAACAGCTGGGCCTGTTCTCTTGAGGGAGTACAATTTCTGAACCACTAACTGTTGCATCTAAGTAACTTTGGCAGTGCTTACAATTTTGCTTATTCATTCATAAAACCTAAAAGGCAGAAATATGCTATACCATCTCAGGTTTGTGTATGAGAAAGTCCAGCCAAGCTCTCCTTCAGGGTGCAGCCATCAGAACTAATCTGGCATCCACCTTCCTCCTCTTTATGTTTCCTCTTAACTACAGCTTAAAGATAACCAAATACTTATTTTCAACACCTAGATTGTTGTTGACAATCAGGAATTTCCAGCTTCAGTACAAAGTTTCAGTAACACAAGTACCTGCAACAAACTCTGCAGCTTCATGCCACACTGTTGTGACCTTTCTTCTAGCAATTTAACTTCTGCTACTTGTTCTGCCCAAAATGTCTCTCTTTTTTGCAATAAAGAAGGAAACATTTTGGCAGAATATGTCTGGATCAACAACATGTCAGCAACAAGCTTCTGGAAAAAACCCTGTAAAGATGGAAAAGGTTTTAATACTTACTTATTAATTGTGAAAATCTTAAAAACCGAGTTACTTCAAATTTTTACCCACTGATTTATGTTTTTAAGTCCAAAAATCCCAGGACACTTGTCAAATATGTAAGAAAACAAAAAGCAAATTGAAATGTATCCCTTAGTCTTTGAACACTGAAGGAATTTTAACAAAGTATAAAGGTATATTATCCTTAAGTAATATTTTCCACAAAATCATCCATTTCAAACGGCAAACATTCTTGTTAGTCAATTTTAATTTTTAGGTAGATTTTTCTATATCAGTTGTTTTGAGTTTTAAAAACATTACAAAAAGATAATAGACGCCAGCCAGGCACAGTGGTGCACACCCATAGCCCCAGCTGCTTGGGGTGCTGAGACAGGAGGATGGCTTCAGCCCAGGAGTTTTAGGCTAGCCAAGCCCTCATCTCTTAAAGCAGTGGTTCTCAACCTTCCTAATGCCATGACCCTTTAATACTGTATCCCTTTAACCACTGTATCCCTTTAACCACTGTCTTAAAGGGATAAAAAGGAAAAGACAGATGTCAATGTAGCTGATGAATTTCAAGACAATACATTAGATGGACTGATGTGCCCACACGTTCGCAGACAGGGCTCCTAAGCCCTAGCTCTACCTTTTATTCGACAAAATGGCTAAATAAGGGGAATTAGCTGATGGGCATTTCTAGGAATTCTGGTACATAAAGGTTCCCATATTTGTACTTTATGACCCTTTTAAGCGGAAGGCTTAATTTCACATGGTTCTTATCCATTTATAGCCTGCTGCCTCTGTTAGTTATTTGGAGAGGCCTGGACATTGCACAAATCCCTTCTCCTTACAAAGGCATGGACCAAAGGCTGGCACGCTATAGATAACTAATATTATTTTATCCTCTTTCTCTCTACCCTTTACATAATATTTACCTTTCAATTTTTCTTAGACTAATTACCTTCCAAGGGCCCTCGAGATTATGACCTTGCTGAAGGTACAATGTCTTATACATTTTTTTATTATAAGCACCTAGATTACTGAATATCTTTAGTTGGTAATCAAGAGGGTTTTGTTTAATGAATAAAAAGGAAGGATTTACTGTAATATTATACCATACAGCAGTGTTTTTCAACCTTTTTTATCTCACAGCACACTCGAACCTATAGTTAAGCTTCCATGGCACACTTCCATGGCATACCTAAATTATGTTGATCCAAAAAAAGGGTAAAAAAAAGAATATACTTACTGTGCTTTGAACTTCTTTTGAAAATAATTTAATTAATAATCTTTACAAATTGTCATGGCACACCCAAGACCCTGCCACAGCACACTGGATGAGAACCACTGCTGTCGAGTCGTAACACATCTTCCTTTTGATGGCAATCCTCATGAAAGCCTTTTCTATACTCCTTAAGTTAATTGATTCTATTAAGTGTTCTCATAGAATGTGTCCTAATTTTAATTTTAAATTTGTTTGAAGATTCATTGATAAATGTCTGTCTTCTCAATCAGCTGAAAGCTCTGTGACTATAAGGAACTATGTCTGTTTTTACTCACCATCCTATTCCCAGAGTTCACCTGGGTTTCTGGCCTGCTCTAAGCCCTCTTACAGATGTTTATTAAAGAATGAAAGATGTGTATTACACCAAAGACAAAAAATGGACAATTTCTGTTTACATTCAGAAAAATCTTATGATGAGCTATGAAGAGGTCACATGGTCTTACCTTGTGATTTTGTATTTGAGCCTGTAAAGCGAGTTTACTTTTGGTTTGTTGTAAGTAGTCCTGAACAAGCTTTTCCTTTCCAATATGAACTAGTTCCACCATGCCCTGCAGCAAGGCATCTTGCTGGCTCTCGGTGATGAAAGGGCTGCTGAGTTCTGTGTACCTGGCTTTCAGGATGCCCCACATGCTGTCAAGTACATCCTGGGAAGACAGGAGCAGGTGCACAGAGCATGGTCATCCAACCAGGAAAATAACGCTAATGAAGAACAAATCTGAACTCTCTGGTGGGAGCCAAAAGCCTCACTCCTTACAAGCATAGTGCCCAGAGAGCCTTTGCTACACAGGCATACCTCTAATTTATAAACCTCCTGGAGTAAAACATAAGGTAGATGGAGTCTCTCCCCTTCGTCTCTCAGTTTGGCTACTCGGCTCTCGGAGTTCTGCAGCTCCGCCATGTGTGCATCTGCTTTCTAATGGAGAGATGACACAAGAAAGGAAAACCCTCTAGTAAGTGAGAGATGTACACATTTTCATTAAAAAAGAATTCAACAGTACAGAAAGGAATTAAGAGAAGAAAGAAAATTTAGTTCCCCTTGCTCAGTCCCCCAATTCTATGCATACACCAGGGGAAGTATATGTGCATCTATATTTATGGTCCATGAAATGCACCACACCATGCTGCCCTGAAGTCAGCACTCCTTACCAGTTCTTTAGCATCTGTCCAAATCAGGATACATACACCTGGCAGCTTTGAAACAGATACACAGTATGCCATTGTAAGGGTGCATGCTGCTTTAGTAACAGCTCTTAATGGATTTCTGGACTGTTCAGTTTTTAATTCAAGTAGAGTCATTAGGTCCCTCCTTGAATATTGATAACACAGTAGAACCTCCATAGCTGACACCTCCCTACACTGACCACCTTCTTAAGCTGACCTGATTTTCATAGACTGGACATGCACCACATGTACCAGGAAAATAATGTATCAGTTCAGCAGGCCTAGTTCCTTATGCTGACCACAGCCATATGTTTACCAGCTTATTAGAGTCCATTAGGTAGTCGACTTACAGAGGGTCTACTGTATTTATCTTTATATACTTGTTTTATTTCCTTAAAAAGAGTACAAGTCCAGCACCTAGAACAGTGCCTGAACACAGTGAATCTTCAATGAATATTTGCTAAATAAATGAAGTCAAATTACTGCTAGATGGAAGAGGATGTATCCTCACAATTCAGATATATAGCTAATTGATCCCCAGAAGCTGGACAAATTAGCACTCCCCTACCAAGAAGATGAAAAGTCTTGTTTTCCAAATCTAGGCACACTTAAAACTTAAACTTTCATGAGGTTGATAGGTGAAAATGATCTTTTGTTGTTTTAAGAGGTTATGCTGCAGCAAATACTACTTAAGAGATGATTTTAAAAGCTCAACACAAATAGTTTTCATTATTTATTTATTTACATAAGCCTCGCTGTGCTCACAGAGGAAAGTGGTGCAGAAGCACAGCTGACACACCGTGTAGTCTCTATGGTCTAAGGTTAGGGCGGTTTGAATTATTTTGACTTGATTACCTGAAGCTGTTCACCAATACTCTGGCCACTAATTTCATTCAAAGACTGCTGTAAAGATGTCTTATTCTTAATAAGTTGATCATATAATCGCTTTATTTCATTCTGTATAAAAAAAAGATAAATGCAGGAAACTGAGCAATCTCATTTAGGCCTTCATTGCCTTTTAATATTTCACTGATTTTTCCCCTATTTTAGTGATATTTGAAATTTCAAATATATAAGAAAATAGACAAATCCTCATGTTATGATCACTGAGCTTCAACAATAACTGACTCATGGCTGGCCTCCTCCCTGCCTCTCCCCCCCAGCTCTCTTGCCTGTTCCTAATCTCCCTACTGAAGACAATTTTAGAGCAAATCCAGATGGCCAATCATTTCATCAGTATATGTTTTAGTATGTATCTCTAAAAGATAAAGATTCCTCCCTTTACAAACACTATAATACGCTCCCCTCCAAATCAATAATAATTCCTCAGGGTGGTTAACATCCAGACAGGGTTCACGTTTTTCTGTCTATAATTTTGCTATTTGGTTTGTGATAATGAAAATCAAAATAAGGTCCATATGTCATGCTGGATTAACAAGTATTAAGTCTCTTTTAACCTGCAGGCTGACCTTCCATCTTTTTTTTGTTTCTTGAATTTGTGTGGATGAAAAAAAACTTGGTGATCCATTGTGTAGTTTCCCATAGTCTGGATTTGGCAGACTGTACTCCCATAGTACTGTTTAATGTATTCTTCCTGTGTCTGTTTTGTTCGGATTCTAGAAGCTTACTCAGGTTCAGGCTTCATTTTTATAGGTAAGACTCATTCACAAGTGGTGTTTCTGTTTTATTTTCATCAGACAATTTTGGCAGGTTCCCAACTCATCTACTTGCCTCAAGTGTCTCTCTGTCCAATTCCCTTTAGACAACTGCCAGACTAACCCACCTCAAAGGTACATGGACTGTCATTCCTTTGCTAAAACCTTCAGTGGCTCCTCCTGGCCTAGAAATTTAAATATGAACTCTGGGAGACTACAGTAGGAGGATCACTTGAGTTCAGAAGTTTAAGAACAGCCTGAGCAAGAGTGAGACCCCATCTCTATTAAAAGTAGAAAAAACTAGCTGGGTGTTGGGCCAGGGCCTATAGTACCAGCTACTCAGGAGGCTAAGGCAAGAGGATCACTTGAGCCCAAGAGTTTGAGCTTGCTGTGAATTATGACACCATAGCACTCTACCCAGGGGGACCAAGTGAGACTCTGTCTTAAAAAAGGAAAAAGAAAAAAAAAAAAGAAATTTAAGGCCTGGTGAGGTGGCTCATATTTATAATCCTAGCACCCTGGGAGGCTGAGGTGGGAGGATTGCTTGAGCTCACAAGTTCGAGATCAGCCTGAGCAAGAGCAAGACCCCTGTCTCTTAAAAAAAAAAAAAAAAGCCAGGTATTGTGGAAGGCACCTGTAATCTCAGCTACTTGGGAGGCTAAGGCAAGGAGATAGCTTGAGCCCAAGAATTTGAAGTTGCTGTGAGCTATGACTCTATGATACTCACCAAGGGTGAAAAAGTGAGACTCAAAAAAAAAAAAAGAAAAA
>NW_003852510.1:6342666-6366748 GCF_000181295.1 Otolemur garnettii
TTTTTTTTTTGAGACAGAGCCTCACTTTCTTGCCTTCTGTAAAGTGCTGTGATATTGTAGCTCACAGCAACCTCAAACTCTTAAGCTTAAGCAAATTCTCTTGCCTTAGCCTCCCAAATAGCTGGGATCACAAGTGTCTACCACAACACCCAACTATTTTTAAAGATGGGGTCTCATTCTGGCTTAGGCTGGTCTCAAACTTGTGAGCTCAGGCAATCCACCTGCCTCGGTCTCCCAGAGTCTAGGATTATAAGTGTGAGCCACTGTGCCTAGCCCTAAGTGTAATTTTCTTTTCAAGACAAGGAATATTCTAAAAAATTAATGACCATGAGCAACAGAAGAGCCTCAATGTATGTATCAATTTCTATTAATGCATGCCCTGGGAATAGGAATTTGTAGGATACAGCAGAGGGTTAAAAGTGCTAGGCACTAGGAACAGAGTGATCTGGAAGAAAGCTAAGCATCACTGCTCACCCTGAGTACTAAAAACCACGCTCAAGAGACATAGCAAACTGTCCTAACCATAAGTCATATTTAGCAGTGATAAGAAAAAGGCAACACAGAAGCATAGTAAATAGTATGTGTTAAGAGTTAAGTCATTCAGTTAAAGAAAAGTTACTTTTAAACCTTGACTCTCTCACTGAAGCTTTCCACTGTGCTGTATTTTCTGTATGCCTGAGATTTTAATAAAAGCCTGTGAAGACCATAGGGAGGGCGCACCCTTGTCCTTCCCTGCAGAGGGCTTACTGGTGTTGGCTTCCCCGGGTCCCTCAGTTCAATGCAGATGGACTGAATTGGTGTTAAATTTATTTATGTCAAGTTGCACCGACAGGAATTAATAGAAATTAGGGGTCCATGCTGTACCTTAAAACAGTGCTGAAACTGTGCTTGGAAATATACCTGATAACTGCAGTTATAGTTGAGACCAGCTTTCAGGGACTTGCTTCTAGAGGCCGCTGTAGCGTGTGTGTGCACCAGGCAGGCCTGGAGCTTGTCAAAACACTCACGGAGCAAGCTGCTGTTCTTGCCAGACCAAGTCAGGGCTTCCAGAAGATCATCCTTCTTGTCGCTCATAGCTAAATAAAGTTTCTTCAACTCAAGAGCCAGTGTCTGCAAAGCAGAGAGGAAGAAAAACACAGTGAACAGGTTCTGACCATGAAGGCCTTGGCCTGGTGCAGCTCGTTGACCACTCTAAGGCTTGACACGTGGGATCGGCAGAAGTGCCTACCTCGTAGTGCACCTGCTGCCCAGAAACGTCCTCTCGGAAAAGCCCTGGAGTCTGTAGCATCTCCCCCACGCTGCCCAGGCACTGACTGAGAGTCAGGAACAGTTCAAATAATTTTTTATCCAAATTTATATATGTTTCTTCGGTCACGTTTTCCTATATAAACATGAAATGAAAAAAATAAAAATCATTAGGATTTCTTGCTTCCTAATCCATTACAGTTATAATTTATGGTTTTCTTTAATTATTTATTTGTTTGCTTATTTATTTATTTATTTATGCAGTTTTTGGCCGGGGCTGGGTTTGAACCTGCCACCTCCAGCATATGGGGCTGGTGCCCTACTCCTCTGAGCCATAGGCACCGCCCCTTATTTATTTATTTTTGAGAGTAAGTCTCACTCTGTCACCCTGGGGTAAGTGTCCTAGCATCATCATAAATCAAACCAACCTTGATCTCTCAGGCTCAAGCGATCCTTCTGCCTCAGCCAAGTAGCTGAGACTATAGGTACCCACCACAATGCCTGGCTAGTTTTTCTATTTTTAGTAGAGATGGGATCTTGCTTTTGTTCAGGCTGGTCTTGAACTTCTGAGCTCAGGCGATATACCTGCCTCAGTCTCCCAGATTATAGGTGTGAGTCACCATACCTGGACAGGCTTTGTTTTTAAGACACATAATAGGTTGTTTCAAACATTTTGTGAACTAGGTAGCAGAATAGATAAAATTTTTAAGTCTGAGAAAAATGAGTTTTGAAAACTCAATGTTAGGTGATTTATTCTGACTACTGAGTGGAATTAAAAGGTAGATGTGGATGAGGGACTTCCTCAGCAGGGCCATCCTAGTCAAAGTGTAGTTCTGGAGATGCTGTACTGTCCCTCCTCCGCGGCTTCTTGCCCTGCACAGTTTAATGTAAGAGAAAGTGGGGAATCAAACACTGCTAGGAGAAGGAAAAGGAAACACAAAAGAGAGGCTAAAAGGTATTGATTAGAAGGAGGAGGTACAGGCTGGCGTGATGGCTCATGCCTATAATTCCAATACTCTGGGAGGCTGAGACAGGAGGATCACTTGAGTCTAGAAGCTCAAAACCAGCCTGTACAACCTACTGAAACTCAAAAAAACCAAAACAAACAAAAAAATGCAAACAAATTTGCCAGGCACGGTAGCAGGTGCCTGTAGTCCTAAGTACTGCGGAGGCTAAGGCTGGAGGATCATGTGTGCCCCAGAGTTGGAGGCTGCTGTGAGCTATAATGCAGCAACTGCACCCCAGCCTGGATGACAGAGCAAGATCCCATCCCTTAAAAAAAAAAAAAAAAAGAGGTAAAGAGTCTTAAAGACAGAGACAGGCAAGGGGAGGTGGAGTGTCACTTGTGAGCTGATTATGAGAGTTGGGGCCTCCTTGGATGTACAACTCCAGAGGGACTCCCAGTGCTGTGCAGTTTTGCCCTGGTGAGTCATGGAGCCACAGGTCTGTCGTGACATAAGCTGTCGGAACTCTTTTTCTTTACCTACAGTCACCTTGAATTCCTGACTAGTTACAAGTCATTTAGGAGAACACTCCAGCTAGTAATCAGCCCTACCTGGGCCGTTTTCTGTTGTCCTCTCTGATGGATCCTCAAGTTACCCACCACACCATCCTGGCGTGAAGCATCCGCTGGTTGGAAACTGTGACCATACTCCCTCCCACCCTCCTTCCTCACACTCCTCAACCTGACACCAATGCAGGTGGTGCCCATTAATCACCACCCTCTTTCCTGCTGACCCTAGGTTCAGACTCCAAATCCTTTACACATATGGTTCTAAGCAGCCAATACAGAATTTGTCAGAGTTGGCAAAAAAGATGAATTCCATTGCAAGTCTAGGACTCATTCCATTATGTGTTCTATTACATGTTCAGTGAAGAAAATTGAGACTAATTCACAATGATGAAATCCAATCTTCCTTTTTCTATGTTGTTGTAATGAAGAAAACACATGGCACGCAGCTTCTACCTGTGTCCGAAGGTTATTTGCTTCTTGGCGCAGGTCTTCGAGTTGGCAGGTGCAGGTTTTCAGCTCTTCAGTTGTTGGGTATCTAAGATTGTACATGCTCATACTGGGTAGAATGCTCTTATTTGTGGCAACCTATTAGACAAAGGGAAACCCTATTAGTGAGAGCTGGAGCCCCTGCTGATGTTAGTGTAAACAGCAAACATGCCTTAGCATGCATGACCCAAGCTACCTTCTTGGTGAGAGGTTTTGTCTATCTTGCCATTTATAAGAACAAATAAATTAACTTTTAAATATTTTAGACAGCTTTGAAAAGTCATGACTTAGACACTTAAGGGTCCATTTACATATCAAAATGAGGGGAAGAACATAATTTGAGCAATAAAATCACTTGTCTTCCAATTTAGCAGCAATGATATTCATGATAGAAGGTTAGTTGCTTACTTTATTTACTAGTTGACTCCTGGTACAGCTAACTCTTACAATAGAATACAAGTCACTTCTAGATAAGGATCTGCATCTTGATTTGTTAGTGAAAAGCTAAGTAAGTATTAAAGATGAATTGTGATTTCAGAAGGGAGACTAAATCAGTTTGTTTCTCAAGCTAGTAAACTAACAAATAGCTATGGTGGGTGGTAGAGGACTCAGCTTGGGGAAAGCACCACTGAATGAAGCTCTACTCTGAAAGAAGTCACAGTTTCTATAAGAAGGAGAAACCATGGATAAAGCCCAACCAATGAGTTTGATCCAACTTTAATTGGTCAAGTAAGGTTCTCAGCAGGAAAGATGAGAACTAAGAATGAGATTGGGCAACCTCTGCCTCAGCGGAAAGCCTGCACAATTGATGGCAGAAGCCTGTCTTGTAAGCAACAGTGCTGTTCTGCCCACCTGCTCCCTGTTTGGAGGGAAAGCCAGTGACAGGGGCACAACAGGTCAGCCTGATTAAAACCTACAATGGCAGTGATAAGTGTGCTGGAGGAAACACTGATTGGCAGGTGGCATTGGCACAGGGGCTGGCACACAGTAGATTCTGGAGAATCTTTTAGAGTGCATGGCACTCATATAGCACTGTTTAAGTTTAAAAAGCAATTTTTAAAAACATATTATTCACTCAACAAATTGTAACTGAGTCTGTGACGGTTCCCAGGCACTGTGCTAGGCACTCAAATGTGAACCAGATAGATGTGCGCCTTCTTCTCAGACCATGAGATGGGAAATACAGACAGACAAGCAGATACTGCAGTAAGAACTATGATCTGTGAAGCCCAGGGTGGTGGAGCGCAGAAAGGAAGACCCCGAAGAAAGATCTGGATCAGCCAGGTGAAAAACCCACGTGGCGTCTTTACTTTCTGAAAATAAACTGCTACATAATGCAGAACTTACGTGTTAATTTAATGAATGCTCATCAAGTCTTCAAAGATAAACAGGCTATTTACACCGCGTGAGGACGCACACTGACCTGAGGCTCTACCAGCTCAGGCGGAGGCAGCCTGATCTTCCGCGATAGCTCATGGTGCAGATACTGCCATTTGTCTCCAGTTTGGCCCTGGGGTGACACTGTGTCTGGAACATCATTTTCTGGGCTAGATGCCTGGTTGCTTTTAAGGAAGAACAAAAGATGAAAAGAATATCAATATAACTTTTTTTTTTTTTGTAGAGACAGAGTCTCATTTTCTCACCTTGTGCTATGGTGTCACAGCTCATAGCAACTTCCAACTGCGGGGCATAGGTGACTCTCTTGCCTCAGCCTCCCGAGTAGCTGGGACTACAGGTGCCTGTCACGACGCCCGGCTATTTTTTTCTTGCAGTTTGGCGGGGGCTGGGTTTTGAACCCGTTACCCTCGGGATATGGGGCTGGCACTCTATCCACTGAGCCATAGGTGCCGTACATATATAAAATTTTTTATGCTGCATTTATACAATGTCTTATGAGTAATTTTTAAAGAAATAGTCTTTTTTTTGTTGTTATTTTTGAGACAGAGCCTCAAGCTGTCCCCCTGGGTAGAGTGTCGTGGCATCATAGCTCACAGTAACCTCCAACTCCTGGGCTCAAGCGAGTCTCCTGCCTCAGCCTCCCAAGTAGCTGGGACCACAGGCGCTCGCCACAGTGCCTGGCTATTTTTTGGTTGCAGCTGTCATTGTTGTTTGGCAGGCCGGGCTGGATTTGAACCTGCCACCTTGGGTATACGTGGCTGGCGCCTTAGCCACTCGAGCCACAGGCACCGAGCCTAAAGAAACAGTCTTAATTTTACCAACCATAAAAAACCAATGAATGTACAACTATTGTGAAATGTTTTACCTTCTAGATGATTCCTGAGCTGTATCGTTATCATGTTGGCAATGCGGGGGCCATCTTTTCTTAGCATTGAATTCTATGAATTTGATTAAATCTTTCTGTTCCACTGGTTTTAACTCCAGGACCTACAAAAGTACAAGATTCAGATGGTCTAATCAATCAATTTTTTCAATTTGTACCCAAGAGTTTCTTCTGTGGAGAGCATCTAATTTTGAACCACTTCCTCAATCATTATTTTTTTATTTTTCTTTCTTGCTTCCTTGTTCTTTTACTTCTCAAAAACTTGTTTAAAATACTCATACGATAACTGTTACTTAATCTACATTATGTACACAGAAAATTACCAAAAAGTTATGAACACATTTTGAAACAACAGGCAAAGCAGACTTGCAATGTTAGAAGTTTGCCTTGAAGATACTTGCTTAGTTTAATGTAAGATGCTAGGGTATAAAGGAGCAAAGCTAGAGTAGCCCCAATGGTAGAGGGTGAAGCAAAGCAAGTGAAGTAGTAAATGCTTAGAACTGAGCTACTAAACACACACGAACCCCACATATCACACTTTGCATCCAATCACATAAGCTGACGTTGCAACGGCAGTTCAGTGTTTAGTCCAAAGGAAAATTCCAAATTCCCTATAGAAAGCTGTACTCTTGTCTTGCAACTACTGGGGGCTGAAATTACCTGTTGCTGTTGGAAATCTTTTTGTCTGCTGAATCTCAGCCTTTCAGCTGCAGTAGATTCCAACTCAGAAAGGTCAACTGGCTGGAGCACTTTTGGATTCTCTGAAGGTTTCTTTAGAAGGGTAGGGTGCTGCAAAAAAGTTCACCCAGGCAGACTATTTATTTAAAAAAAAAAAAACCACTTTATCTCAATTCTAATAATGGAAACTGTACTAGATAAGTTTTATATAAAGTATCGATGGTATTTTGTAACTTATTATAATTATATACTATGATTTAATGTACTTATTTCATAACAACTTTAATAACTGCTACATTTGTAAGTGATTATTTTATTTCCTCAATCTAATTCAGCCAATGAATTACTAAAAGCAAGGAAATTTATTGCCTTTTTACCTTAAGAACAACATTTTTAAAATATCAAGAAGGGAAACAGTATAATGCTTATAATTTCACATTTCCTCTATGTCTAAAATATATCTGTTTTTAAAAAGGAAAAACATATTAGGATGAAAAGGGAACCACATGGCTTATATATCTGCAACCAGTCTTATTTCTCTGAATGTAAATCCCCAAGCAGGAACCACTCATAATTATGGATGCAAATTTTACATAGTAAAATCCTTCTCACAGGCGCACATTTGCATTTATAAACACAGAATAGTTTTAAAAATCACGAGGACAGTTTATCTATATGATTTTTTGATTAGTATATATAAATATTTGTAAATGAATACTAAAAGTGCCCTGCAAACAGGGTTTTTTTTTTTTTTTTTTGAGACAAGAGCCTCACCATGTCACCCTTGATAGAGTGCTGTAGCGTCACAGCTCACAGCAACCTCCAACTCTCGAGCTTAAGCGATTCTCTTGCCTTAGCCTCCCAAGTAGCTGGGATTACAGGAGCCCACCACAACACCCGGCTATTTTCTTGTTGCAGTTGTCATTGTTATTTTAGCAGGCCTGGGCCAGGTTCGAACTCACTAGACTTGCTGTATGTGGCTGGCGTGGTAACCACTGTGCTACAGGCATCGCAAACAGGTTTTATGTTTCTGATGTCAAGTTTTAATCTCTCTCTTTTTCTTTTTTCTTTTTTTTTTCTGAAACAGAGTCTCATTCTGTTGTCCTTGGTAGAGTGATGTTGCATCGTAGATCACAGCAACCTCAAATTTCTGAGTTCAAGTGATCCTCCTGCCTCAGCCTCCTGAGTAGCTGGGACTACAGGTGCCCACTACAACGCCCAACTAGTTTTTCTATTTTTAGTAGAGACTGGGTCTTGCTCTTGCTCAGGCTGGGCTCGAACTTCTGAGCTTAGGTGATCCACCCACCTCGGCCTCCCAGAATGTTTGGATTATAGGCATGAGCCACTTCTCCCTCTCCTAAGTTTTAATCTTTTTATGAAAACTTTACTTTCCAGTCAATTGGAATCACAACATTCCTTTAAAATACACCTTTCTTTTAAGAAGAAGTCTTACACGAGACATCATTACCAGTAAGTATGCTCAACCCCATCAAACCAACCCAAAGAAACCACCACTATCACCAGCAAAAACCTAGATAAGAAAATTGTGTATTTTATTTTAAAATGAAATAAAAATAACAAGGCCAGTGGACTTATCTATAGTTTTAAGCTATGTAACCTTTTCACACTTAGTCTCTCTGCAGTTGGCCCATCACTGTCACCCCGAGTTCTCTTCTGGTGGCTCTGCCATATGTATGCAGACAAGAAGTTTGTCTATACAGAGCCTTTTTTTTTTTTTTTACCTGATCCTCACTGTATTTCTCCTGAAGCATCATCTGGACTTTTTCCAAGTTGCACTTCACAGTTTTGAGTTTCAAGGAAAGCTCTTCAGCTTCATGTTGAGTGGCTCCACTATCTCCCAGGCCCTGATCTTTGCAATTCTCTAACAAAGAGGCAACCTTGTGCTCAATCTCAGTTAGCATAGCCTAGGAAAGAAAATCACTTAATTATTCGTAGTGCTGGTCTTGAACAAGTATAGTTTCCCCAAAAAAGTCAGATTTGTTTTTGTAAGTGGGTAAGGCAAGCAGTCCCAGAAACATCGGAAGAAGGGATCTCAGAAAAACGGAAATTTCTACATAATTTGTGTGTATGTCGCAGAAATGCAACCAAACCAACCCCAATTGCAGATGCCACTTTCCAAAATAATTATGGAAAAAACAGAAGAATGTATCCAGTAGAGCACTGTGGTTAACTACACAGGTTCTGCAACTGGACCACCTGGCTGTGGATCCTGCCACTTAGTAGCTGTTTAGACACGGACACCTTTGTAGTCCGCCTCTAGTAATCTATAAAACGGGGATAATAAAAGAACTTACCTCTGGGATCACTGTCGGGAGTTACGGTATTGTATATATTGGTTTTCATCTACGGTTCCTGGCTCCTAACTCCCACTGTAATGCTGGAGCACTTTAGGTCTCAGGAGACAGAATCTTTCTGACTTTCCCCTGTCCTCCTTGCACCTCCTCAGGGAAGGACTCTAATCTGATTGTGGGTCAAAAGACCCTCATTCTGGGAAGGTCTTGCCCTATACCCTGGAGGAAGGACTGCTGCAGAGAGGCCAGAACAATCTGGACAGACGGGTTTCACTGGGTTTAAATTGTGTGCTTTTTTCCAACCACATTTCTGTGTGGTTGTCAACCATGCCTGTGTAAGGAGGCCTCCATAAAAACCCAAGAGGACTAGGTGTGGAGCACTTCCGGAGAGCTGAATGTGAGGAGGTTTCTGGAGCACAGTTCGCCCAGGGAGGCCATGGAAGCTCTGCACCCCTTTCCCACACCTCATCTTATATATCTCTTCATCTGTATTCTTTGTAATATCTGTTAGAATATACCGGTAAATGTGTTGCCCTGAGTTCTGTGAGCTGCTCCAGCCAATTAATCAAATCCAAAGATGGAGGGGGCCATGGAACCCCAACTTGAACCCAGTCAGAAGCTCTGAGTGCCCAGACTTATAACTAATGTCTAGGGTGGAGGACAGTCTTGGTGACTGAGTCCCAACCCTATGTCATCTGACGCTGTCTCTAGGAAAATAGTGTCAGACCTGAATTAGAGGACTCTCCGTTGGTGTCCACTGCTTGGGGAATGGGGGAAAACCCTACATGTGGTCACAAAAATCTTCTGCACTGTCGATTGTTTGTGGAGTTAGAGGAAAGCAGGGTTTGGAGAGCGTTTTTTCTTAACATCATGAGTTAAATCCATGTACTTTGGCCAGAGCTTGCTACACAGTCTGTGTTTAAAAGGTGCTGGTTTTTATTTCTTCCTCACCTTCCTAATCCTTTTTACATGGATGCCACAATGCAAGTGTTGCGTAGGAATAGAAAAAGAATTCCACACAACTGTTTGAAAATTCATTCCCTTGCTCTTTTCCTTGTCTTTCTCAAGTTAAATAAGCCTCCACAGTATTAGAGGAGAACCATGGAGGAAATCATTTGGAGCCTGAATTGCTTAGTTATTGATATAGCCGGCCAATGTACGTAGAGCCTAAGAATAAACCAGCTGGATGAAGTAAGCTTCCCAGTAAGTCATGGCCATTGTATTCCTCAAGTCTCTTTCCTGGGACACAGTCATGTCATCTGGCTGGGCACACAAGTCAGTGCCAGTATTCAGACACACATTCCAGCACTGTGATCTTTGCACTAAAACTCAGTGGGTGACTGAGAACAAGTTCCGTTCATTGAGGGAAAATTCTATCGTTAAGACAAATTTTTAAATGATACATCTTTTTTTTTTTTTTTTTTTGTAGACGGAGCCTCAAGCTATCCCCCTGGGTAGAGTGCCATGGCATCACAGCTTACAGCAACCTCCAACTCCTGGGCTCAAGCGAGTCTCCTGCCTCAGCCTCCCAAGTAGCTGGGACTATAGGCGCCCGCCACAATGCCCGGCCATTTTTTGGTTGCAGCCATCATTGTTGTTTGGCAGGCCTGGGCTGGGGATTCGAACCTGCCACCTTAGGTGTATGTGGCTGGCGCCTTAGCCGCTTGAGCCACAGGTGCCGAGCCAAATGATACATCTTTTAACTCCTTCATCTCAGCAGACTACAGCTGGTTTTACTTTCCATAGTTTCAGGTACCAGCAAACCATGGCCCAAAAACAAACAGAAATAAAAAATTCACATGTTTGAAACTGCATCCTATTTTGAGTAGCATGAGGAAATCTCGAGCTGTCCTATCCATCCCACCTGTGACATAAATCATTTGTTGTCCAGGGTACCTCCTGTCCATGTCATGGCCTGTTACTTAGTATGGATTGAGTGTCCCTAATACCCAAATCCAAAATCTGAAATACTCTAAAATCTGAAACTGTTTGAGCACCACCACCATGCCACGGTGGAAATTTCTAGACCCTACTTCATGTGATGAGTCATAGTTAAAACTTTATCTTGTGTTGAGAATTATTAAAAATATTATAAAATTAACTTCCATCTATGTGTGTAAGGTGTATATGAAACAAAAATGAATTTCATGTTTAGATTGGGTCACATCCCCAAAATATCTTATGCATAAGCAAAAAACTCTGAAATCTAAAACACTTCTAGTGCTAAGCATTTTGACCACATCCATAGCTATTTGGGTTATCAGATTAACATACACATACACATACACATACACAGTGTATGTGGGGTTTGGTACTATCTAAGGTTGGAGGCATCCATTGGGGTCTTGGGACCTCTGCCTGATGGGTAATGGGAGACCACTATACTTCCACTCTCAATAGACGCTATGAAGCTTAAAAAATAGGTTTTAGAGTGGTTATAAACAAAGTATACTATAATTTTATATTCTGTTTTTCCCCATTTAACCATTTTCAATATAATTTTAACATGTCTCCATGTGCTTCACAATTCTCATTTTACACAGTGGAAAACTGATATTCCATGATTCACTTAACTTCCCTCTGTTACCCATTTAAGCTGTTTCCAGTTCTTCACTTTGTGATCAGGGCTGCCATAATTATTTTTCTCATTTTGGATGTTTTTAGAGGTAAGTTGAAAGTAATGGTATTATTAGCTCAAAAAAGGTGAACATTTTATATGCTGACAACTGATCTACCAAAACACTGTACCAACTAGAACCCCCAGACATTAGTTAGTGAATCTGTTTCTCTAGAGCAGGGGTCCTCAAACTTTTTAAACAGGGAGCCAGTTCACTGTTCCTCAGACCGTTGGAAGGCTGGACTGCGGGCCCTAGGATGAGTCGGCTGCTAAGCAGGATAGGCAGCAGCGGCAAAAACACCTGGCAGGCGGATAAATGTCCTAGGCGGGCTGTATGTGACTCCCCGGCTGTAGTTTGAGGATGCTTGCTCTAGAGCAGCGGTTCTCAACCTGTGTATCGTGATCCACAGGAACTGTATTAAAAGGCTGCAGTATTGGGAAGGTTGAGAACGATTGCTCTTTCCAGGATAATATAATTTTGCTAATGTAATATAAAAACAAAACAACAGCTGTTTTAATTCACATTTTTGTTTGGAGACAAGAGTCTCACTTTGTCACCCTTGGTAGAGTGCTGTCCATCACAGCTCACAGCAACCTCAAATTCTTGGGCTTAAGCAATTCTCTTGCCTCAGCCTCCCAAGTACCTGGGACTACAGGTGCCTGCCACAACGCCTGGCTATTTTAGTTGTAGTTGTCGTTGTTGTTTGGCAGGCCTGGGCTGGATTCGAACCCACCAGCTCCAGTGTATGTGGCTGGTGCCCTAGCCACTGAGCTACAGGTGCTGAGCCTAATTCACATGTTTTTAATAATCAAGGCTAAACATTTCTTCTCAGATATTAAATTATTAAACTTAAGTTTTCTTCACTGATGATCTGTTTGCGCCCATCCTTTGGCCATTTTTTCACTGGGAATGTTTTTCCAGGCCACTTTAAGGTTTATACACATACACATATATATTTTTTCCTTTTTGGAGACAGTCTTACTCTATTGCCCAGGGTAGAGTGCTGTAGTATCATCATAGCTCACAGCAACCTCAAACTCCTGGGCTCAAGCAGTCCTCCTGTCTCAGTCTCCCATGTAATGGGACTACAGGTGCCTGCCACAAAGCCCAGCCCAGTTTTTGTATTTTTAGTAGACACTGGGTCTCACTGTTGCTCAGGCTGGTCTTGAACTCCTGAGCTGAAGTGATCTACCCATCTTGGACCCCCAAAGTGCTAGTAAGGTTTTTATGTGTTTCAATATTAACTTTTATGTGCTATGTTGTTACATTATGCAAAGGAGCTAAAGATGGCTTCTATTTGTCAGCCCCTATGTCATTTATTTCTTTACAGCAGGACAGAACTGTTAGTTCAAAGCCTACCAGTATCAAACTCAAATTTTTACAAATTCAATGACTTTAAATAGAGCCCAAGGAAGCATATTTTTAGCCATTAAGAGTCTGCCTACTTTGCACACCCCCTAAAACTGTACTTGACATCTGCCAGCCATGGATAAAATAAACCCTGCGAATATAAGAAATCCCAAGCCAGGCCGGGCAAGGTGGCTCAGGCCTCTAATCCTAGTACTCTGGGAGGCCAAGGCAGGTGGATTGCTTGAGCTCAGGAGTTGGAGATCAGCCTGAGCAAGAGTGAGATCCCAACTCTACTAAAAATAGAAAAACTAGCCTTGTGTTGTAGCAGACACCTATAGTCCCGTATTTGGGAACCTGAGGCAGGAGGATCACTTAAGTCCAAGAGTTTAAGGTTGCTGTGAGCTATGATGCCATGGTATTCTGTCTCAAAACAAACAAACAAACAAACAAAACACCAAAGTGGTGCTGCCCTTAGGGTTCCCTGACCCAAGGCCCCGCCACTGTGCTGAGACAGTGCCTAGACACACATGTCCCCTCTCTGGTTCTCTTGGCCCCAGGGAGTTTGCTTGCTCTACCCACCTTTTTGGCAGCATCCCCTCCTCCCAAGGTCACCTGCAGTAGAGAGTTTCCCTATCTTTCAGAATTATAATCCTGTCAAAACTCTCAAAGATACTGCAACCTGGGCGGTCATGCCTTTTCCAAGGGTGGCCCCTAAATCCTCTCACTCACTGCAAGTGGCAATAAAGATGGGATTCCAGTGATCATCAAGGAACTAGTGTGGGGTCTACTTAGTCACAGACAATCAGTTAGCAAATCAATACTGGATGGCCAGTAGTAATTGGGACTCACAATCTGGAGTGTCTCAGGTTCAGCTTAGTATAGTGTCACTCTGTACTGTATTACACTCTTTCTCACAGGTCCCCCTGCACCCCACCAAGCCAGGCCAAGCAGAAATACCAGTATTTGAATGAACCCGCTCCCATCAAAACTGACTGTTGGGCTCAGAGGCACTGGGTCAGCCTCTCTACCTGTCTGCCCCATGAGGCAGTGCTGGATGTCACCAGCCTGTGGGCCAGACTGCAGAACTGGCCACAGCAGGGAGAGCTCCCTGTGGCCAGGCAGTACTCTGAAACAAGAGGATGTCCTCTTATCTGGCAGATAAATAGGGCAAAAAGCCAGAGATGGCAGGCCTAGGCTGGTCTGCTGAGCTCAGCTGGGGAGTGGCCTTTGCAAACAGCTAGCATACTTCTGCTGTGTGACACTCAATCACACTGTTGCAGTGTCGTCATCCAGGCCCTCCCTGGAGGGATATGGAGATCTCAACCTTCGAGCTGAGCAGTGAGCTTTACTCAAAGTGACTAAAGGCAAGAAAGTACCTATCTCTGCCCCTCCCAAGCAAGACAGGGCCCATTCCTAATAAAATGGTCCCAGAGCCCCTTCCTGCTCTATCTGCAATTTTGCAAACTAAGACATTCGGTTTCATTTCTGATGAATGAATATTCTAAGTACTTGTCGTTATGAATAAAAATAACAGCCAGCATGTACTGAGAGCACTTTTTATATACTTCATAAGCAGATACTGCTTTATATACCTGACCTTATTTAATCCTGACAAGAATCCTATAAGATAGCCTGCTATATGGAGGAAAATGAGGCTGAGAACTTTCCCAAGTTCACGTTGAATTCAATAGAGCTAGATTTGGACTCTGAGCTCTTACTCACTACTATCTCCTCAAACAAGCTGCTTACATAAAGCATTTCAAAGAATTACCCCCAAGAAATAAAAGTTGAGGCCAAGATAAACACAGGGGTCTGAGCAACCAAAGAAACACACTGCAGCTTTAGGAGACATTCTCCCAGTCTGGGCATGCGACTGATGAGAGGCAAAGCATGAACTCTGACCCACAGCCTTACCTGGCACCCTACCAGCTGCTGCTCCACCACCTGCTGCATGTCTGCGTTTAATGTTTCCGGCTCAAATGCCACGTTGGCTTGTTGCAGCCACAGCTCCAGCTTGGCCAGCTGGGTCGTGCAGACATGGAGGATTTCTGCAGGCTCGGGCCTACTTTTCTCCTCCGTGGCCTCAAAAGCTCCTTGCTGGTCAGAAAAGTCCAGAGCTACAGCCTTGATAGGAGGTGTGGCACCCTAAAAGAAATCCAAAGATAATCCAGCAGTGAAAAGTCAGGAGTCCAAAGTTTTCAGACATGGGTCTGCAAAGACTTGTGAACCTGCAACATTTCTCCGGTTAAAAGAAACAAAGTAAGGGAAGAAGAAGGAAGGAAGAAAAGAAAAATGCACCTCCACACTCATAGCAACTGTCACGTGACCTGGTGCCACAGGTTTCCAAGCAGCCGATCTACATGTACACAGGTACAGAGTTCCCGGGCGCAGAGCAAGCCAACAGGCCTGCTGTTCATTAAGGGGCGAGTCTCAGGAGACAGGTGAGAGTGTGAGGCAGTGGGTGTGCATGTGTGTGTGTGTGTGTCCCAGACACTTCAGGGAATTGGCTAGCATTTAAAGTTGCATGACACACAGTTAAGCAATGCTTACATTGCTATGTGCTCTATTCAAATTGAAAAATAAGCAAAATAAAACAAGAGTGATATTTACACACCAGTGGGAAGACAATGAAATGTACCGCACACTTAATGTTTAACATCTTCTTATGTTGTTAGATTATAAACTTTTTCAGCTTTTTTTTTCATACATGCATACTATTACTCATCTAAACTTTTCTCTATTAAAAACAGTTTGAGTCAATTAATGATTTTGACTCTGAGGTAATCTGAAAATATTTCTGAAAATGAGGTAATCTGGAAATTTTTCTCCTATTCCTCAGAGAGAACCCCTGAAATGACTTCCATCTTCTAAATACTTAAATATTATTGACTTAAGGACTAGATGTTTATAGTATAAAGAAAGTGTGGTGTATTCTTTCATTGAAATAACTTGGTTGCTTATCTGGGTAGAAATAGAATTCTCCTAGATACCAAATAGAAGTATTCTGGTAATTACATATTAGATATTTTTAACTTGGAGGCAAAAGACGATTCTATACAGGATATATTTGTTCCCACTGTATTACCTGTCTTTAGAATACTGAAAGAGTATATTGCTCTTTCTAGAGAAATTTCTTTGGGGATAAGGATTTGTGTTTTGCTCTACAAAGTTATTGGTTTTAATAAATAACTTATTAATTATAATGATAAAATACAATATTTTCTCTGTAAGGCTTTGTGGGCAACATGTTAGTTAGCATCTACTAAAGCGTACTGTTGGTCAAGTGATGTACATCTAATGGGAATTGCTCACAAATGTATACCTCATCTCAAGGCAAATGCACATTTCCCAGTGTTTGTGGAATTTAGAACTTTTAGAGCAACAGAGTGAAGAAAATTGGTAGGTCACAAAAACATGCAGGATACAAAACACCATTCATTCATTCATTTTCATACCCAGTGATGAGTGTGAAGAAAACTGGTTTGGCAGAAGTGTCTCTGGGTTATACAATTTCTCTTTGACTATCTATTAACTTCACATATATTTGTTCTTTTCTGCCCAAAATGCTATTTCTCCCCTGCCTCCATTAATCCATTTTTATAATTTCCTTAAGAATCACCTCTGTAAGGAAAGCTTCCCATGTTTCATATATTTTTTCTGGACAGTCAAGGCTATCCTTACGGGCACATGTTTCAACAATCTTCATAAATCCTGATTTTTTAAAAAAGGGACCGTTGTGTGATTTTACTTCCTAACATCAATTTCTAGTCATCTAATTGTTTTCTAGTTATCAGATATTGTTCCATCTCAGTGACAAAGATTTTGGGATTCCTTTTTGCCACATGAGATAACATCTGTTGATATTAATTAATTAACCTATAATAAAAGATTTACCAACTATCGTCTTTACTTATTCAGAAATCATATTTGAGCACCTATATGCCACACAGTTTTTAGTGACAGTGTTAAGTTTCTCTGCTTTCTTACTAACTCCCGAAATAATGAGGAAACAAGCCAGCTGGATAACTAAACTGGGCTTTATTTGATGGTTATTTGAACCTGAAAAGAATCCAAGGGAGAACATAAAGAAAAAGAATATTTGCAAACATAGAACTTTGACAGCTAAAAGTGGCCTGAGGAACCCTCCAGAGATTAGTGGAACCAATTCTTTTTAAAGTCAAAAAGACCCAAGCAGGGTAGTGTCCGTGGCTCAAGGAGTAGGGCGCCAGCCTCACAAACCCGGGGTGGTAGTTTCAAGCCCAGCCCCGGCCAAAACTGAAAAAAAAAAAAGAAAAAAAAAAAGACCCAAGCACAGGGCAGTACCTGTGGCTCAAGGAGTAGGGAGCTGGCCCCATATACCAGAGGTAGCAGGTTCAAACCTAGCCCCAGCCAAAAAACGCAAAAAAAAAAAAAAAAGACCCAAGTACACCAAGTTCACTCCGCTCACACACCTCCATTTTCACCATATTGCTTCTAAGAAGCACTCCAGCTATCAATATTTATGAACATTTAACTGAGTAACTGCTCTTTTCTGCAATAGCAGCACCCCTGAAAAAGATCTTCTCTGTATGAGAGACCCAAATTCTGAAAGCAAAAATTATTTAAATGAATATTTTATAATTATATACTTTGGGGGCCAAAAAGTACTACAACTATTTTTTTTTAAGTATTTCTTATTAGGTAAGAATTAGGTTCTCTTCACAGCACAGCTGTCCATTATAACCCCTGACCTTTCTTGGGCTCTGATTATGAGCCAGGCACTGCACTAAGTGGGATACATATACTCTATCAAACCCCACAGACCTATCATTATTCCCCATGTACAGATGAGGCAACTGAGGCTTAGGGAGGCTATTCAGATGGCTTATGGCTACATAGCTCATAAGTAGAACCAGGATAATTCATGATCCCACTATTCTTTGGAGTTTATGAGCCCACATTCTTGACATAATTTTACCAATCTACTAGTATGCAAGGTAGCCTCACAGTGAGTCACACTGCTTGATTTCTACATCAACATATCAGTGACCTAAGCCACAAGATTACAGTTAAAATGCAAGTTAATTTTCTGGGTATAGCTACATTTCATGCCAACACACCAAACCTTTAAATTTACTCTTTCATATTTTGGTCAATTCTACCAACACCTGCATATCTCCCCACTTATTAGAAAATGTGAAATTGTGATGGGTGGCGCCTGTGGCTCAGTGAGTATACCAAGTATACCAAGGGTGGCAGGTTTGAACCCGGCCCCAGCCAAACTACAACAGAAAAATAGCCAGGCATTGTGGCGGGTGCCTGTGGTCCTAGCTGACTGGGAGGTTAAGGCAGGAGAATCGTCTAGGCCCAGGAGCTAGAGGTTGCTGTGAGCTAAGATGCCACAGCACTCTGCTGAGAGCAATAAAGTCAGACTCTGTCTCAAAAAAAAGAAAATGTGAAATTGTCTACCTCAAGTGCAATACCTAACTGCACGTGGGCAAATATAATACAAGACAGGCCACTGGGATGGCATGCTGCCCATTCACTCTGGGAGGTCAAGCCTGGCTGGTTTTCACATCTTTCCCTACTAAATATTTATTGTTTGCTGCAATATAGGTCAAGGATGACTCAGAATTTTACTGAAAATTATGTAATTCTCATTTGGTGAATGCACTTAACCTCTGAAACAAAGGGTTTGTTGAGACTGATACATGCTGATGACACTGGCTGGCTGGTCTCTGCCGAGTTCCCACACTCTCTCCCTTTTCCCCCTTGGGCTTGCATGGGTCAAACTTTCCTCTCTTTGGTCATGTGCCACGCCCATGAGATAGAAATGCACAAAAAGCTGGAATACAGTCCTTAGAGAGAAGGGGATTGGAGGCAATAGAAGAGCTAAGTAGAAGTGAGCTAATCCCTCTTGCAGTAGGAAAAGGTTAACACCTCACTATTTTTTCTGCTCCAAGATTCCACTAATTCCCCTCCCTGCTCTGCAAAAATTCTGAGGTAGGAAGAAAACACAAATGTACAGATACATACATCAGTTTAGGAGAGTGTTATTGGAGCCTGATAGTTAAAATCTCTCTCAGGCTCTAAATCCAGAGGCAGAAATATCTGTGTTTGAATGCTAGATCTGCCACTTACTAGCTAAATGACCTTGGATACTTCACTTCTTTAAGTCTCAATTTCTCCATCTGTAAAGTGGGATAACAGTAGCACTTACCTCATAGAGCTGTTGTGAGGACTAAAATCCCAGTGCCTGGCCCATAATAAACATTGAGTAAATATTAGCTATCCACCTTTCCCCTCCTTCTCCTCCTCACTGTCATCATCACCTATCATCCACAGTCAGAGTAAAAGGCCCGAGGGATCATCCACACCTACAGAAGCAGACACCCCAGGGTGACCAGTGGAATTAAAACACTACTGAAGCTCCATCTCAGTTTTTTTCTTTCTTTTTTTTTTGTAAGATTAGATAAAAGATTGGGAGACAAGACATATACACAGAACTCACTATAAAGGGAGAAAAGAGAAGCTACAATTAAAAGTAGAAAGCACCAAAAGCTGATATCTTTTCAAGAGCTACTTAGATCCATGGAGCTTCAGATCCAGATGAACACCACAGCTAACGTGGGAAATAACACCTCCCTGGAAAGCCATCTTGAAAACCACCAAAGTACAAGATTCCAAATTATGAAGACAGATTGGGCTGGGCACAGTGGCTTATGCCTATAATTCCAGCACTGTGGGAGGCTGAGGTGGGAGTACCACTAGAGGTCAAGGGTTCGAGACCAGCCTGAGCAACAAAGTGAGACTCTCTTTGCTACAAAAAATGAGGACAAATTATCTGGGTGTGGTGGCATGCAATTACATTCTAGCTACTTGAGAGGTTGAGGTCACAGAGTCACTTGAGCTCAGAAGTTTGAGGTTGCAGTGAGCTCTGATGACATCGGTGTACTTCAGCTAGCCAGACAGAGGGAAACTTTGTCTCAAAAAACAAAAAAGAGCAGGCAGATTGGGATATTCTGGATCTGATCTGCTCTCTCCCATTTACTAGTTATATTTTTATTCCTAGAGTTTTGATTTCCTCACTTATAAATATATGGTAGATATTAACTGAACTTATATAATCTAAGGATTAAATAAATATAAATGGCACTTATGTAAAGGCCATTAATTGATCAATAGTAGCTCTTCTCCACTTTTATTGCCCCCATAAATTATACCTAAGAACTAAAGAAGTAGTAATTAATGGAAAGACTACTTCATGCTGACGAATGGTAACTGCATGAAAAGTGTTTCACTGCTCTATACCATCCTTATCTTCTTTTTTTTTTTTTTTTTCTGAGATGGGGTCTTGCTCTGTCACCTCAGCTGGAATCCAAGTGGCATGACTGTTGCTCACTATATCCTCCAACTCCTGGGCTCAAGTGATTCTCCCATCTCAGCCTCCTGTGTTGCTAGGACTACAGGGACACATCACCATATCTGCTAACTTTTTTTATTTTTTGGTAGACAAGGAGTCTTGCTATGTTGCCCAGATTGGTCTTGAACTCCTGGTCTCTAGCAATCCTCATGTGCTGGGATTCCAGCTGTGAGTCACTGCACTGGCCCCTTACTTTCTATTAAAGCATCTGATGACAAGTCTTCCACTTCTACAGCTGGACAACACATAGGAAGTCATTCAAGTTCACAAGGAGCACTTGGCTTGATATACAGATGTTAACAGGACACAGAAAGCTGGCCATTTCTGGGTGCTAGTTTAGGTATCTGAGCAGTTGGTTGGATACTGATTGAGACTTACCCCTTCTGTTTGGCTGGGCAGGAAAAATTCTGGGCCTTCCCCAGTGTTTAGTGAGGCCGGTACAAGGATTTGTGCCATGGAACTATCACAGGTGCTTATTTTCTCATCTGCCTCCTGTAAAGAAAAGAATCAGAGTTCCAGAAAATGTACTGCCCAGTGCCACACAAGACATTGTCCCTGTGTCTGCTCATCTAATGAATCACCTGCTGCAACCATGCCCAGAGAAGGCAGGCACATTTGCTTTCTTTTTCTCTGTCATCACAAGAACATCAAAGTCAGGTAAATTTAGAAAATCATTGTTCATTAGGGAAAAAAAATCACCTTTATAAGGTTTGTCTTTATCTGAGAAACTTAAATTCTGCAAAACTCTCTTCTTGATGAGAAGAATCTAGAGAATTGGATACTTAAATAGATTATAATGTAGTTTTGAATGAGATTATATGATAAAGGTCACATTTCAAAAAATTGCGGAAAGAGGAAAAGATATATTTATTAAATTTGGGAACTATCAAGGCATTTCATGAAAAATATAACATGTCTCATTCCTAATAATGAATTCTCATTATCTAACATTGAAATGTTAAAAGTTATACTGTAAAAATTCTAACAGAGGGGAGGAACTTTTACATAAAGCATGACAATAGAGAAAAACAATGTTAGTATTGACAACTTAAAAAATAAAATAATATGCACTACAAAAGATACCATACACTGGGTTAAAGAGATGACAAACTGGGATAATGACTTACAAAGTATTAATATCCTTAATATATTAATTGTTCTTATAAGTCAGTAAAGAAAATTATCAACCCCTATGTAGAAAAACAGTCAGATGGCATGAACAAGCAATTCATTAGAGATAAGTCACAAGCAGCGTGCAGTGGTTTGTGTCTGTAATCTTAGCTGGGAGGCAGGTGAATTGCCTGAGCTCAAGAGTTCGAGACCAACCTAAGCAAGAGTGAGACCCCATCTCTAAAAATAGCCAGGTGTTGTGGTGGGAACCTGTAGTCCTAGCTACTTTGGAGGCTAAGAAGAGGATAGAGTGAGCCCAAGAGTTTGAGGTTGCTGTGAGCTGTGACACCACAGCACTCTACTGGGAGCAACAAAATGAGACTCTGTCTCAAAGAAAGAAAAAGGTAAGTCACAAAAGCCCTTACACATCTAAAGAGATTTTCAGAATTCTTAAAATATAAATTCAGTTTAAACTACTGGCTCAGTTTGGCTAAGACTGACAATATCAAAGATTAGTGTACACCAAGCAACAGGCACTTCAATGCATCTAGGAAGAATAATCTTGCCATATATTTCTAGAAGGCAGTTTGACAATGTCTGAGTAGATATACACTTTGACCCAGCACTCCTACTTCTAAGGTTAGGCAAGGTTAAACAATGGGAAAAAATGAAATATACGAAGGTCTGACAATTAAAGCCGAGAACTTGTCCCAGAAAAAGTGCTACATACCTCACTGATGAATGTCATTACGGTCACCTTCAAAGTACTCCCCTTGGGAAGCTATGCAATGATGCCAGTGCCTAATCCAACTTTAAAGGCAATTTTGAAACTCTTTTTCTGGACTGGTCATCAAAGCTATCATTATATTATTACCCCTGATGTCCTGAAACTATTCTTTCAATATTTCCTTTATCTTTGGGGAAAAAAAGTCACTGGGGGCCAGATCAGATGAGTAGGGAAGGTATTCCAATACAGTTATTTGTTTACTAACTAAAAACTCCCTCACAGACAGTGCTGTGTGAGCTGGTACATTGTCATGATGCAAGACCCATGAGTTATTGGGAAAAAGTTCAAGTCTTTTTCAGATGGCCTTTTCAGCATTTCCAAATACTAAACTTGGTTAACTATATGTCCAGTTGATACAAATTCATAATGAACCATCCCTCTGATATCAAAAAATTTAGCAACATCATTTTGACTCTTGATTTTGAGTGACAGAAGTTTTTGGTCATGGAGAATTGGCTGACTTCCACTGTGCACTTTGATGCTGTGTTTCAGGTTTGTGTTGGAATATCCATGTTTCATCACTGTGGCCCGAAATATTGTCTTACCTCTCCAGAGGTCTTGGCAAACTTCAACTCTCCTTTGCTTTTGCTCATCAGGGAGCTCCTTCAGGACCATTTTTGCACACACCTTTTTCATGCCAAGATTTTCCTAACTGTTTTTCTATCAATGTTTACTTGGTCTGCTATATTCTCACAGTCAGCCAATGATTTTGATGCAGGAGTCAAGAAATTTTTGCAATGTTTTTATCAGTTCTGCTCCTTGCTAGACACCCTGACCTCTCTTTATCAGTGATACTTTCTCTCCCTTCAAGAAAATGTTTACTCAATTGGCACACTCCTATTTTCTTCATGGCATTATCCCCGCAAACTTGAACATGCCCCTGATTTTGCTTCCACTCTTGCCAAATTTAACAAAAAGTGTAATGCTTGTTTGTTGTTCTAATTCAAAATCTAATATTCTCACAGCACCACACAAACACTCTGCTGGGAGTTTGCCATAGACCTCAACCTGGGTTGGGAGTCCACAGGGAAGACAATGCTGGGGGGAAAAATCTCAAAAATTATCAGTTCTTATTTCTCTGAAATTCATGTAAGGCCTAGAGAGATGTATACTGATTCACATGCCACTGCAGCACACTGAATCAGTGCAGTGACTTTCTGACTTCTCAGAAACCTTTTATTGATCTCTAACACCAAATGTATATGCGAAATGCAAAGACATCAAAAGATACGGTTAAAAGAATCCCAAGTACCCAGGAAGACTGGACAGAAGGAAAGGCTGTTTTAACAGAACATAGGGTAGGAGGTTGTTAACAAACTACCTATAATGTATTTGGAAAGGGGAAGGGGAAACCAGTTTTATCCCTATAGGGTGAGCAAGCCAAGCTTCTTAATCTAAACTGCTGATCAGGTGTTCAAAGAATTTAGCCCCTCTAAAGGGCTTAGCCCCACTCACCTCCTTGCTGACTCTCAGTGCCTGTAGTAGGGATGGTCTTAAAGACTTTGCCCTGTTTGGAGTGCCTCTGGGCTTCTTTTATCGTTGGTGGCCCTGATGAGCCCCCAGGAATTGAGGGGAGACGCTCCACTGAGAGACCAGCCTATCTATCTGCCATACCACTCAGAAGACACAGCCACACATCAACATGAATGACTGTCAGATGCTGATATACCAAGGTCGTAAAACTTTACTGAGTTGTTTGTACAGTGCTACTAATGTAAGTAAGCACATGGTGGGAAGTTTGTGAACTTAATTGTCAGACCTCATACAAGTAATTAAGACAGTGTGGTTGGAAGCATATGGATATTGGACCCAACCAATCTTGCTCCTCTACTTAGAAATTTCACGATCTTGGACAAGTTAATGTGAACTCTTTGAACCTCATTTACTTAACCTTTAAAGTGGTTGTGCTTATGATTATTAAATAAGATAATGTATATAAAAAGCATTTAGCATTTCCTAAAAAAAAAAAAAAGCATTTAGCATTTCCTAACAAAATGTTAGTATCTTTTCCGCTCCTTCTAAAAACAATAACTGCTATCAGAAAGATATGAACTTAAAATTAAAGATAAAACTTAAATAAAACCAGAAAGGTAGGAGGGGTTCATGAAGAGTGGAATGCTGGCCTAAGTTTGTATCTATTCAATAGATAATCAGAATCCATGAAGGACATTAAGCTGAGGCTTAGCATGATTTACTGTAGGAAAAATCATCAGTTAGTATTTCATAAGATGTATTAGGAAAAAAAAATGTAGGTTATAACACCAATTAGAGGGCTAGTCCAAAATCCAGGGAAGTAGTAA
>NW_003852510.1:6381045-6394638 GCF_000181295.1 Otolemur garnettii
GAGGCAGGAGAGGACAGCATGTAGGGGAGTGTCCCTCATCACAGAGGCGGGAGATGGGAGACGAGACAGAGGAGGGGTTTGAGGTAGAAGGCACAGGAAGTGCAAAATTAAGAAATTCTAAGGAATGGGTGACTTCAAGAAGGAGGAGGTAGTCAATAATACCTAATGCTAGATAGCGCAGTGAGGATCAGGACCAAGGAGAGGGAAGTAAACTGGCCTCCCACAGGTCAATGCAGATGAAGGAGAGCCAGAGGCTGAAACTGGACCATAGAGGGGTGGTGGAGCAGAGCACCAGACAAAGTGGCAAATGAAAGTGGAACAGTAACGGACATGGGGAGCGGGATTAAGATGTTCAATTCATTAAGTACCACACTGAGGCAAGGATAGGATATAAACATTAAAGACAAGGCCGCAGTGTTCACATCAAAATGTGCTAAGCCCTAATTGAGGTTCTGAAAGCTAATGGAAAACAAGAAAAGAGACAGCAATTTCCCTTGTAGGATATTGGGCTTCTTGTAGCAGGGCGAGCTGAGACAGGCCTTTGTGGACAAGCAGGAAGTCTACCAGCAGACCAGGAGGAAGGGTATCCAAAGGGACAAAGTGTCTTCTGCACAGTGAGCTGGGTCTATGGGGCCATGAGTTTGTTTGCAGGGGTGGGGCCTTAGGGAAGAAGCTTGGCAGGGAGGAGAAACCTGAATACTTGAGAAAGAGAAGGAAGGAACAGCAGAGGCAGAGGATGTTCCCAACACCTAATGCAGGGCTGGGGTGGGTGCCCAGGGAGGGGTTAGCCCTGGATGGGGGTGAAGGAGGGTGTCATACCACGAGGATGCAGGAGTCTTTCAGGAGCAAAGAGAGATGTATCAGCTTACAGTGTTGTTCTAGAGTGAGGCCTTCTGCCTTCTATTCTGAGAGATTAGATCATAAGAAGGAGAGAGACATACTGCATCTAATTTATATGTGCATTATATGCTACTTTGTTCAAAAAAGGGATGATGGGGAGACCCCACCTATACCCCCAAATACTCTTCAAAGGGAAGTGTGTTAAAGGCTCTGAGGAGATTTTAGGTGCTCCTGTGAGCTATTTGCTTGGTCAGTTTGCATTTTCACATATGCAGTTTTCCTCAGGAAAAGTGCTCTCCTACTTGAGTGTGCAACAGAAAGGGAGATAAGCAGGTCCTGGTGAGGCCATCTTTGCACTGCACAGAGGTAATTCCAGAAGTTTTAAAAGACTCACAATAGCCAAAATATGCAATTAACCTAAGTGTGCAATTAATGGATGAGTGGATAAAGAAAATGTGGTACATGTTTACAATGGAATACTACCCAGCCTTAAAAAGAGAAGGAAATCCTGTCATTTGTGAAAACATGGATAAACCTGGAGGGTGTTGTGTTAAGTGCAGTAAGTCAAGTATAATCTCACTTTTTATGTGTAATCAAAGAAAGTTGAACACAGGGAAGCACAGAATAGAGGGTAGTTACCAGGGGCTGAGAGGGCTGGGAGGAGGAATTGGAAAGATGTAGATCAAAGGACACAAAGTTTCAGGGATACAAGAGGAAAAAACTCAAGAGAATCTATGTATAACACGGCAATTATAGTTAATAACAATGTATATACTCAAAATTGCTGCGAGATTGTGAGGATTCTCACTACCAACCCCCCCAAAGATAAATGTGAGGTAATGCATGTTAATTACTTTGACATTCCACAGTGTATATAGATTTCTCTCTTTCTTTATTCTTGAGACACAGTTTTACTCTGTAGCCCTGGGTAGAGTGCTGGGGCATCATCATAGCTCACAGCAACCTTAAACTCCTGGGCTCAGTTTCCTGAGTAGCTGGGACTACAGGTGCCCACTACAATGCCTGGTTAGTATTTTTGTATTTTAGTAGAGAGGCTGTTCTCAAACTTCTGAACTCAAGGGATCCTCCTGCCTTGTCCTCCCAGAGTGTTAGGATGACAGGCTTGAGCCACTGCGCCTGGCTGATATCTGTATTTTAAAACATTATGCTGTATACCATAAATATGTACGATTTTTTTCACCTGAAAAAAAAATGCACCCCAGGCAGCTTCCCTCCTAAGCATTCTTTCAAACAAGACCGTTCTTTACTAACCCTAATTTTTACTCCTTATGTAACACAGCTGGTTGTGTTAAAGGTTTGGGTGGTACTGAGCAAAAAACAAAGGGAAGAGAAAGAGGAGAAAGTCCTACAAAAAGCTCCCTGCCCCAACCCCCAAACGTGATTGGTGGGCCCAGTGTCACCTGAATGATAGTTCCAGAGGACGAGGACATTCTGTCTTCCTCCATGTGCTTGTCAAGCTTCCCGAGCACAGGCCAGGACCAGGAAGATGGCTCTGCTTTCTTATCTCCATTCTAGCACAGAGGGGAGCAATTTCCAACTATCATCACCAGCACCCCACTCATTCATCTCTTTTATGTAAGACTCCATGGACCAGGCAGTGTAACCATAGCCCTTATTTCCAGCACTCCCCTCATTTTTCATCTATATTTTTTGCTAACTAAAACATGTTTCCAAGTGTGGTTGATCTTTCTGAAGCCTAAAAAATATTTTTTAAAAGTAGGGATGTAGGGTGAGGGTGGTACCTCACACCTTTAATCCCGGCAGTTTGAGAAGCAGGGGCTGAGGATCATGTGAGGTCAGAAGTTTGATATCAGCCTGAGAAAGATCAAGACCCGACCTCTAAAAAAAAACAAAAAACAGAAAAATCAGCTGGGTGAGGTAGTACATGCCTGTAGTCCCAACTATAGAGACTGGGGATGGGGGAAGATTGCTTGAAACCAGGAATTTGAGGTTGTAGTGAGCTATGATGCTACTGTACTCCAGCCTCGGCAACAGAGCAAGACTCTGTCTCCAAATTAAAAAAAAATATGAAAATTTTAAAAACAATGAAAGTAGAGATGCAGTTCATGTCACACAAAGGGGATCTTTAACATAATGCTTTAGTTTTGGGAGGCCAAGGTGGGTGGATTGCCTGTGTACATGGATTTGAGACCAGCCTGAGCAAGAGTGAGATCTCATCTCTAAAAACAGTGGGGCACCTATAGTCTCAGCTGCTCAGGAGGCTGAGGCAAGAGACTATCTTGAGCCCAAGAGTTTGAGGTTGCTCTGAGCTATGATGCCATAGCTCTCTATTGAGGGTGACAAAGTGAGACTGTGGGTCAAAAAAAAAAAAAAAAATAGTGGTTTAAGAATCTAATCTGCTTTGGTAAATATAACTTTCAGTGCTATCTTTAAAATAATAGCTAGATGGGTATAAGAAAAAGTTCTTGACATCACTAATCATCAGAGAAATACCAATTAAAACCACAATGAAATATTGTATACCTGTTAGAATGGCTTTTATAAAAATTATAAAAAATAACAAGTGTTGGCTCGGTGCCTGTGGCTCAAGTGGTTAAGGCGCCAGCCATACACACCTAAGGTGGCGGGTTCGAATCCAGCCCAGGCCCACGAAACAACAATGATGGCTGCAACCGGAAAAAAAATAGCCAGGTGTTGTGGCGGGCGCCTGTGGTCCCAGCAACTTGGGAGGCTGAGGTAGGAGACTCGCTTGAGCCTAGGAGTTGGAGGTTGCTGTGAGCTATGCCACGGCACTCTACCCAGGGGGATAGCTTGAGGCTCTGTCTCAAAAAAAAAAAAAAAATAACAAGTGTTGGCTCAGCGCATGTAGCTCAGTGGTTAGAGCACCAGGCATGTACACCACGGCTGGCAGATTCAAACCCAGCCCAGGTCTGCTAAACAACAATGACAACTGCAATCAAAAAAATAGCCGGGCATTACGGTGGGTGCCTGTAGTCCCAGCTACTTGGAAGGCTGAGGCAAGAGAATCACATAAGCCCAAGAGTTTGAGGTTGTTGTGAGCTGTGATGCCACAGCATTCTACTGAGGGCGATACAGTAAAAAAAAAAAAAAAAGTGTTAATGAGGTTGTAAAGAAAACACTTGTATACTGTAGGTGGGAATGTAAATTTGTACAGTCATTATGGAAAACAATATGGAGGTTTCTCGACAAATTAAAAATGTAACTCCCAGATGATCCTGCAATCCCACTACTGGGTATATAATCTAAAGGAAATGAAATCAATGTGTTGAAGAAATATGTAGATTCCCAAGTTCACTGTTCATTCACAACAACCAAGATATGAATAACATAAGTGTACTCAACAGATGAATGGATAAAGAAAATGTGGGACAGGCTCAGCGCCTCTAGCTCAGAGGCTAGGGCACCAGCCACATACACTGGCACCGGTGGGTTCAAATCCAGCCTGGGCCTGCCAAACAACAATGACAACTACAACCAAAAAATAGCCAGGTGCCTGAAGTCCCAGCTACTTGGGAGGCTGGGGCAAGAGAATTGTTTAAGCCCAAGAGTTTGAGGTTGCTGTGAGCAGTGATGTCACAGTACTCTACTGAGGGCGACACAACAAAGTGAGACTCTGTTTCAAAAAAAAAAAAAAAGAATGAAAGAAGAAAATGTGGTATATATACACAGTGGAATGTTATTCAACCTTAAGAAGAAGGAAATTCTATTATTTGCAATACGATGGACGAATCTGGAAGACGTTCTGTTAATGAAGCAAGCCAGGCACTGAAGCACAAACACTGTGTGATTTTCCACGTATGTGGAATATAGAAAAGTCCGACTCACAGACACAGAGAGTGAAATGACAGTTGCCAGTAACTGAAGGGAGGGAATGGTAGGGGGTTGGGAAACATTTATCAAAAGACATACAATTTCAGTTGGACAGGAGGAGTATGTTCAAGAGATCTGTACATATTGAAGGCTACAGTTAGTATACAGTTGAAAATTGCAAAGAGTAGCAAAAGACCAACTTCATTTCCTTTGGGCTGTATACCCAGCGATGGGATTGCTAGGCCATACAGTAGTTCTGTTTTTAATTTTTTGTTGTTGTTGTTGCAGTTTTTGGCCAGGGCTGGGTTTGAACCCGCCACCTTTGGCATATGGGGCCAGTGCCGTACTTGTTGAGCCACAGGCACTGCCTGTTTTTAATTTTTGGAGAAACTTTTATTCTGTTTTCCATTTTCCACAAAAAATAAGCATACACATGCTAATTAGCTCAATTTAGCCATTCCACAATGTATATACACATATACTGTACCAAGACATGCTGTATACCATAAAAGTATATAATTTTTACTTGTTAACTTAAAAAACACAGCTTGATGAACATGCACTTTTTGTTGTTGTCAAAAATGCACAACAAATACTGTAAGCACCAGCTCAGGCACAAATACCAAATTTCAAATACCAGTATCTCAAATTAACATCATACTCAAATGCACTCTTGTTAGCCCTGGTCTTTGTCCATTCTCACAATACCCAACAGGAGCGTGATCCGTTAGCAAAGTTACCTGAGGGTGGAAGAACTCAGTAAACCTGTACTCTTCCCCGTGGCACCAGCCAGTTGCGCCTCCTCCATCCTCTACGATAGTGGTTCTCAACCTTCCTGGTGACCCCCAACCATAAAATTATTTCTGTTGCTACTTCATAACTGTAATTTTTTTCTTTTTCTTTCTGTTTTTTTTTTTGAGACAGAGCCTCAAGCTGTCACCCTGAGTAGAAGGCTCTGGCATCACAGTTCACAGCAACCTCCAACTCCTGAGCTCAAGCGATTCTCCTGGTTCTGCCTCCCAAGAAGCTGGGACTACAGGTGCCCGCCACAACGCCTGGCTATTTTTTGCTTGCAGCCGTCACTGTTGTTTGGCGGGCGTGGGTTGGATTCAAACCTGCCAGCTCAGATGTATGTAGCTGGCCCCTTAGCCGCTTGAGCCATAGGGACCAAGCCCACAACTGTAATTTTGCTACTGTTATGAATCATAATGTAAATATCTGATATGTAGGATGGTCTACCCTGTGAAAGGGTTGTTGACTCCCAAAGGGGTCAGGACCCACAGGTTGAGAAGCGCTGCTCTAGGATAAGAGGGCTGTACTACCTGACAATGGTGCTATTTAACAATCTATAAAATGAGCATAAAATAAGGCTAGTGGTTACATGTAAGTCATAAAAACTATAATTTGCTTATTCCTATTGGCATAAGACCCATTATAAGTTTTTTGTTTGTTTGTTTTGTTTTTTGCAGTTTTTGGCCAGGGCAGGGTTTGAACCCACCACCTCTGGTATATGGGCCCAGTGCCCTAGTCCTTGAGCCACAAGCGCCACCCCCCATTTTAAGTTTTGTTTGTAAAGTGTGAAATGGATGGACTGCTGTCACTGTCTCATTCAACCAATTATAATGAAGTAGGAAGAATTCGCAGCATTAGTTGCTAATGTAACTCTTCCTGTCCTTGGTGATGCTGTTTGAGACCAAAAAAGTAATTAAAATATGGGGGGGGGAGTTCTTAAAAAATCACACCAGGAGTGCCAACCAAACAGCATTCGTTCAAAACTTCAGAGCCAAGTCCTCAGAAGTCAGGATACAGCAGAGAACCTCTTCATCTTCTCCCTGAATGACATTCATCCCACTTTCACATGAAGTAGGTTTACATGCACTCAAATGTTAATAACACAGATCTATTTCAATCATACTTGAAAAATATCAACATTAATTTTTCCAATCCTTAGGTTTCCATTCATTTTAAGATCTTTTCATTGACCTCCTTTTAGAAATTTAGTTCTAACAAACTTTAACAAGAATATGAGTTTCTTTACTTCACTCTTCACGGAGCCTTCTTCTGCCTCTTCCGCGACAGCTGCCAGCAAGGACAAGGAGCCTGTTCTATTCACCTGGAAGGCACAGCATAAAACAGCAAGAACACCCACGGTCAGTCTGCCGCTCCACGTCACCAGGATCCTGGCCCGACTGCATTTTTATGTAGCTAATATTTTACTTACTTTATCTGAAATGCCCACCCATGCAAGCAGCCTCTCGGTCCTGTACCTTTCAGCTCATCCAGCCAAATACCCAGACTGTCAAATCTTAGGTCTGTTCATTTGTATTCCTTCCCTGCTGTGGCCCCTCACCAAACAATTAAAGAATGTGATTCATCAATGCAGGTGCAGAGGGAGCTTAGAGAGGCACTGGGCCATCTCTGAGTTTCCAAGAGGCTGACTTTTCTATAGGAAGACACTTCACAGGGTGGCTCAGCCCACCTGCCCAAGGCATTTCACTAGCACACCCTGAAGTAACTCAGGCGTGAGAATTCTGGGTTGAATTCTGGGTTGAGTCCAGAGAGACACACCCTGAGGATGTCTAGCCACTGGTAAACAGCCTCAAGTACAGTATGTCCACTTTAAAAAATTCCTTTACTATGGGCCATAGACAGAGATGCTACAGTTTTTTCAGGTGAAAAACATTACCCCTCCATGCTCTTGTGTAACGTGGGACCAGCGTTCGCCTGGAATCATACCCACCTTCCACTCAGAAACATCCCTCTCTGCCTCTTCCCCCTCCTCGGGCACTGCAGCTGACGGCATTTCTCTTTCTGCTTCTTGTTGTTGCTTTAAATGCTGGTGAAGGTTTAGCACGGTGGCCTTCAAGTCCACCAAGAGGTCCTCTTTTTTCTGGTTCAAACTCAGAATCTGCTTTTCCATACCTTCAATTTCTCCCTGTGCAGAAAAAGTGTTTGCATTGTTTTGGGAAGTGTGAGGCCATAGCTTGCCCTGAGGAGACTGCCCTCTTTAGTATAAGGGATAAACTTTTCTCTGTGTTTTTGGTTTGTGAAGGCGGGAAATGGCCTCCGATAACAGTGTAGTTCCTCTCCAACTAGGCCCTGTGTGGGGCTTATGAAAAGTCTTAGCCTCACCAAAGACTTGTGAATCAGAATCTCTGAGGGGTCGAACCAAAGCACAGAAATTTATACAAAGCTCTATAGATAATCGTTGTGGATAGCCAGGAATGGGGGCCACTGCTCTAGCCATAGGACCCAGTGCCCAGGGGCCAGGGCCTGGGGCCTGCACTCTAAGAAGTGCAGCAAACTTCCTTATGGATACTTCCTATCTTGTCACACAGAATATGTCACACAGGAGACATGTCCCAAGTCTCCCCAGAAATTCCTACGTAGGCTAACATTTGGAAACGGCTGAGAGAAAATAGGTGAGAAATTTCATTCCCTAATTATTGCTTCTGAAGCCTCATTTATTATTCCAAATTTAGGTACAGTGAAAGCTTCCTGCCAAATCCGAGTGAACAAAGCAGTTCAGTGTAAAAACTGGGAATAACAGACACATGATCCATAATGTTATATTCAACATCTATATTATTGATATATGCAAATAAAAGTTATTACATGTGCCACATATACAGATGCCCACTGTGTAAGAGGAATATGGAATCAAAGAATCCTAGATGCGGACGGAATGGCAGGTGTCAAATCGTCAACATCCTCCTCTCTAGCACCTCTCAGATGAATCATCCACCCTGCTTGAGCTCTTAAGAGTTGCATCAGAAGGCAGCTGCTCCTTCTCAAAAAATAGTCATGTGGGGCAGTGCCTGTGGCTCAGTGAGTAGAGCGCTGGCTCCATATACCGAGGGTGGTGGGTTCAAACCCAGCCCCAGCCGAACTGCAACAAAAAAATAGCTGGGCATTGTGGTGGGTACCTGTAGTCCCAGGTACTCGGGAGGCTGAGGCAAGAGAATCACCTAAGCCCAGAAGTTGGAGGTTGCTGTGAGCTGTGACGCCACAGCACTCTACCAAGGGTGATAAAGTGAGACTCTGTCTCTAAAAAAGAAAACACACAAAAAAATCATGTGTTTGAAATTTGTTCCTAATATATTTCTTAACCCCCCATTCTTTTTTCTCCTTCTTTCCATCCATCCATCTGACAAATATTCATAGAATCATTAATTTTTTTAAATCTCAGAATGTTAGGGGGTATGGATGTTTTGTTTACATACTTTATTTTGTACAGATTGAGCCAAAGTTGTACACATGTGTCCTTCACCTAGTAGAATCGTTAATTTTTTTACAGACAGAAATGTAACACATCTCTGCCTACAGGGAGAGTTCTGAAGTCCAGAGAAAGAAGGTGATTTGTGCAAAGCTGCAGCTGGGCTTCCTGTGGCTCTACCACTCATAGTCCTGCACCAAGGCCCCTATTCTGTCTGAACTCAAAATTCCTGTGACACAACAAATGTTTAAATGAAATCGGAGTTGGCCGTGGTTTGTGTTCCACTTCTAATGAAATCATGCCTCCCAACAAGAGCAGTACTTCAGCCTCCTGAACAGCACTTAAACAGAATGGTCTGCTCAGCTGTCAGCACTATGGGAGGGGCAGCCGGACACAGAGCAGCCACCCCAAAGTGGAATCTGCAAACCCTTGGGGGGCCAGAGTCTGCAAGGCCAAAGATCCTTCTCATGATAATACTGAATGTTATTTGCCTTTTTCCTCGTGTTAGCATTTGTATTGACAGCATGAAAGCAACTGTGGGTAACACTACCAGCACTTTGTAGGAGTCAGGGCAGGAATACCAACTATATGCTTTGTTACTGAGCTCTACACCTTAAAAAAAAAAAAGCCAGTTTCGCTTAAGATGTCCTTGACAAAAATACATGTCTTAGTTCATTTCTGCTGTTATGATAGAATATCTGTGACTGGGTAGTTTGTAAGGAACAGAAATTTATTTCTCACACGTCTGGAAGTCCAAGACTCGGGTGTGGGCAGGTTTGGTGCCTAATGAGGGTGGTGCTCTGTGACCAAGGTGGTGCACTGAACACAGCATCTTCCAGAGAGGAGGAATGCTGTGTCCTCACATGGCAGAAGGCAGGAAGGCAAAAGGAACAAACTCCCTCCATCAAGCCCTTTTAAGAGAGCACCTAGTCCTCCTGGTGAGGGAGGAGCCTCATGACTCCGCCACCTCTCAGAGGCCACACCTTGTCGTACTATTGCACTGGGGATTGAGTTTCAACATGAATTTTCAGAGAGATGAAAACATCCAAACCCTAGCAACAGGTATTTTTAATATTCTTTGTGAAAAAGTGGGAAGTATGCATAAAACACTTCTGCTACATACCAAGGTACAGTGGTTGAGGGAAGGGATTTATGTCATTGTTTGAGTTGTAAGCTGAACTACCCTTTTTCATCAAACACAATTTTTGCTTGGAAAAGACCCAGTGGATAAACTGTACTTAGGAACTTAACTACTAAAAGATTTTTCTGGAGATAGATGTTAATATTAACAAATGTAATTTTTAAAAAATAATGATTATTGGCCTGGTGTCTATAGTTCAGCTGGTTGAGTGCCAGCCACGTACACTGAAGGTGGCAGGTTCGAGCCCAGGCTGGGCCTGCCAAACAGAAATGATAACTGCAACCAAAAAATAGCCAGGTGGGCGCCTGTAGTCCCAGTTACTTGGGAGGCTGAGGCAAGAGAATTGCTTAAGCCTAAGAGTTTAAGGTTGCTGTGAGCTGTGACGCCACAACACTCTACCGAGGGCGACAAGAGTGAGACTCTGTCTCCAAAAAAAAAAAAAAAAATGCTGACTACTGAAATGTGGTAACATCTGGATGATCTGCACAACTCAGTGAAATAAGATTTTCCAAATGACCAGGCATGATGTCATAAAATCACACACAGTGTCCCCATCAATTAGTAAGAGGTGAATAATGTGTACACATGGACATAGAATAATGGACAGTAAAGACTCAGGGTGGGAAGATGGGAAGTGATGAGGGGTGAAAAATTACTCAAGGGATACAATGGACATTATTTGGGTGATGTTTGCATTAAAAGAAAACCAAAAAAAATTGTATTATTGTTTGAGTTGTGAGACCTTCTTGCTCTACCAGATTCTGAACTTCACATTTTGCTCCATATCCACATAACTGAACGGCACTTGTACCCCCTAAGTCTACTTGTTAAATTCATGCATAGTTAGAAGGTCCACTCGCAGTGCAAGGCAGACCAATGGATTTTCATGTAAGAGTATGTAAAGTTCTTTGACATGGCTTCAGATTCCACTTTACAACTAACTTGCAAGTAATTTCCACTTGTTTCAGTGTCGTTTCAAAGAAAAAGTACCCACAGTTATTCAGAAGGGCAATTGAAATATTCCATCCTTTTCCAAGTACATGGCTTTGAGAGTTTGGATTATCTTTATGTACTTCAAACCAAACTCTAGGCCTCAACAGACTGAATGCAGAAACAGATGAGAATCTGTCTTCTATGGAGCCAGACGTTAAAGAGATTTACAAAAATGTAAAACAATGTTGCCCTTCTCACTCGTTTTGCTTTTAAAAATATAATCACTTTAATAAAAAAGTTATTTCTAGGCTTGCCTGGACAACATGGTGAGACCCCCATTTCTAAAAAGAAATAAAAATTTTAAAAATGTTATTTCTATCATCGTGTAATGGGCTTATTACTATTATTTAAAAATAAACTAAATAAATATTTTTATATTTCTGAGTTTCAATTTTTGTATTAGTAGATATTAACTCATAGAAATAAAAGTTCTTTGGGGTCCCCAGATTTTTTTTTTTTTGCAATTTTTGGCTGGGGCTGGGTTTGAACCTGCCACCTCTAGCATATGGGGCCAGAGTCCTCCTTTGAGCACAGGTGCCACCCCCCCCCCCAGATGTTTTCATGTAAAGGAATTTTGACATTTTTACAATATTGAGTCTTTAATACTGAGTCGGTATGAATGAGTCCACCACTTCATGGCTGTGTCACCCTGCACTTTCCTGTACTTCTCTGTGATGTTAAATAACTTGCCCTAGATCTCACAGCCAGCTTTGACAGCACCATATTCATTGCCTGCCTGCATCAACTCAATGGCAGGGAAAAAAGTAGCTCCTAGCACACAGACAGGTTTTGTTCATTATAGAAATATAAAGACTAGAAAAAACCTAGCAGTTAAGGGGGTTAGCATGTAGATCACTGAAACTGAATTCACAGGACACGGCCTTTTTTCTTTTTTCTTTTTTTTTGAGACAGAGTCTCACTATGTTGTCCTCAGTAGAGTGCCGTGGTGTCACAGGTCACAGCAACCTCAAACTCTTGGGCTTAAGTGATTCTATTGCCTTGGCCTCCCGAGTAGCTGAGACTACAGGTGCATGCCACAGTGACCAGCTATTTTTTTTTTTTTTTGGTTGCAGTTGTCATTGTTGTTTTAGCAGGCCCAGGCTGGGTTCTAATCTGCCAGCTCCAGTGCATGTGGCTGGAGCCATTGAGCTAGGGGTACCGCTGACACTGCCAGTTCTAGCACATGGCATCACTGCTCAGCACGCACAGCTGTTCATTAGAACAGTGTTCAGGGTCTTTCCCTCTTAAACTCAGCCAGCCCACACTGCCTGACCTCTATCCCAGAAAGTCAGGCTGCCCAAATATCCTGCATTATATCAGGCCCTTTGGAACAAGAACAGATTCAGGCCAAAATGAGCCAAGCTGAGGCGATAGGGTGCTTAAAAGGTCCCTATTAAGGAAGGAGGTGTGTGACCCTGGTCCAGTTTCTGAGGTTAGGGCTGCTCAGCCTACAGAAATGGCTTGTCTTCAGTAAACATCAGAAGGTACAATTTTCATCATTCCTTAGTATGATAATTATATAATCACCTATTTTATGAATCAGGAATGGAAAATAAATACAAACAGAAAATATCTTCAATTGGAAGAGAGAAGTTTAGGAAATTAACTACTACTACAAAGGCTGCTAGACACCAGTGGCTTAGAAAGTATTGAATGAACGATGGACAAATGCAGCATATCCATATGAATGAAAGAAACGTACCTGTACAGGTGACATATGTTCAAGGGAGAACTGAGCTGAATAATTATTTAAGATCTGTTCCAAATGTTCTATTTCTTCGTCACATTCATGAGTCTGTTTTATGACTACCTATAAAATATCCCCCCAAAAGAAGAATTTTTGTCATAATCGAAGGACTAGATTAATGGACTACTTCCATTTTCTATCCCCATCGGAAGTTCCAATCAACAAATATGTACCCATTCAGATGTCAATAGGTCTAACTACAGAGAACGTTTGCAAAGCTGGTATTTGACCTTCTTGCTCTACCAAATGCCAGGGCACTTTGGGCTCTACTGTGCTTGGAGTTCGAATCTCATTAGACACACCTTTACTCTTAAGTATTTCCAGTCTACTGGGCTTGTTCTGGGAAGTGTTTTATGGCATATCAACATAAATTTGCTAAATTTTTATGAAATTACTGGTAAGTCACATCTGTTATTTTAATACATGGGATATATATTCCCGAGGGGGGAGGGTGTTACACATCGAAAGGTAACATTACTGATTCCGAATGGACAGAGTATCTGATTGGAGTCATGATGGGTTTTCTTCATCCAGATACCTGCTACCCCTTGGGGATCAGCAATGTACATTTTATGAGTAAGAGGTTGTGGGTTAAAGAGTGGTCTGAATTTGCAGAATAAGGCAAAACTAACCAGAATGGAACTTGGAATCTAGTGTTTGAAGGGAGTAACAGACCTCAGAACTATTGATGGACTACAACATATGACTAAGTATCACGAAAGAGTTTTCAACAGAAAGCCTAGGTACTTCTTTGGTATGCTTCATAAAGAAGCAAAATGCTGGCTCGGCGCCTGTGGCTTAAGCGGCTCAGGCGCCAGCCACATACACCTAAGGTGGCGGGTT
>NW_003852510.1:6394772-6406216 GCF_000181295.1 Otolemur garnettii
GCCATAGCACTCTACCCAGGGGGATAGCTTGAGGCTCTGTCTCAAAAAAAAAAAAAAAAAAAAAAAAAGCAAAATGCCCTTTCAAACTACAGTTTCTAGACAATGCAGGATTCTTCCTTATATTTCTTTTAATATTTAACCATAATTTGAGCTGCAGGCTTGAATAAACATCACTGTTCACCACACACACCTGTTCCCCAGCCTTCAATAATGAACTATATCCTATTACTCTCCACAAAATAATTTGTTTTATTTTCCACAAGGGCACTTAGAATATCTGAAATAGGGGCTCAGTGCCTGTGGCTCAAGTGGCTAAGGTGCCAGCCACATACACCTAAGGTGGTAGGTTTGAATCCAGCCCAGGCCTGCCAAAAACAGCAATGATGGCTGCAACCAAAAATTAGCTGGGCATTGTGGTGGGCGCCTGTGATCCTAGCTACTTGGGAAGCTGAGGCAGGAGACTCGCTTGAGCCTGGGAGTTGGAGTTTGCTATGAGCTGTGATGCCACGGCACTCTACCCAGGGGGATAGCTTGAAGCTCTGTCTCAAAAAAAAAGAATATCTGAAATAGGAATTAAATAACATGTCTCATATTCTAATTGTTTTCATTACCATCGGCTTATTTAGCTTTAATATATGAGGTGACATCTGATTTCCACCAACACAATAATATAGAAAATGTTAGTTACATAGTGTGATACCCAACTAGGCATAAAATATAATTTCCTCTTCTATTCCCCACTTTCACATTTTGAAGAAGCCACTTTAAAGCATAGTTAGAACTGTTATTTTCCTAACCATCAGGACAGGAATAATAAAGGACAAAAGAATTAAAAATAATTAGATCATATTTTATATTTTTAATACAAAAAATATTATACATTGAGGATGGATGTGGCGGCTCACATCTGTAACCCAGCAATTTGGGAGGCTGAGGCTAGGGGATTGGTTGAGGCCAGGAATTTACTATGTTGTCCAGGCAACATAGTGAGACTCCATCATTACAAAAAATAAAAGAAAAAAAAATAGCCAGGTATGGTTCTGCCCACCTGGAATTCCAGCTATTCAAGAGGCTGAGACAGGAGGATAATTTGAGCCCAGAAGTCTGAGGTTGCTGTGAGCTATCATCCCTCTATCATACTCTAGCCTGGGCAACAAAGCAAGATCCTATCTCAAAGAAAAAAAGTATATTGAGTGCCAGGTCTTTTTACTTTCTTTGGCTATTAGGGAAGGACATCTGTTGATCAGTGGCAAAGCTAGACAGACTGTATGAGTTAAACCTCCAACCAGAGAGCACAATTTCCTCAGTACTTAGGAGAACAGAGTGGCCACTGAACTGTGAATACAATTTAAGAGGAAATAAGATACTGCAGTTTTCCTCTTACAACCAGATGGTGGTAAAGGAGGAAAATCAACCTCTAGAATAGTGTTTTTCAACCTTTTTTTTAATCTCACAGCACATTTGAACTTATAGTTGAACTTCCACAACACACTTAAATTAGGTTGATCAAAAAAAAAAAAAAAAGAATAAAAAAAGAGAATATTCTGGCTCAGCACCCGTAGCTCAGTGGTTAGGGTGCCAGACACATACACGGAGGCTGATGGGTTCGAACTCAGCCTGGTCCTGATAAACAACAATGACATCTACAACTTAAAAAAAAAAAAAAAAAGCCGGGTGTTAATGCGGGCACCTGTAGTCCCAGCTACTTGGGAAGCTGAGGCAAGAGAATTGCTTAAGCCCAAGTATTTGAGGTTGGTGTGAGTTGTGACACAGGGTACTCTACCAAGGGTGACATCGTGAGACCTGCCTCAAAAAAAAAAAAAAAAGAAGAATATTCTTATTGTTCTTTGAATGTCTTTTAAAAACAATTCAATTAATGATCTTTAAAACTTTTTGTGGCACACCTTTTGAAGGGCACACCAGTTCAAAATCACTACTCTAGACTGACCCAAATAATTAAGAAACCCAGCATACAGGGGGTCTCTATAGAGGGTTGAAAGTCTGTGGAATTTAAGGCTCTTTAAGCACTTTTCTGTTCTTTTGGGAGTGGTTGCTGATCTAAGAATACAAATTCAAGAAAAAGGTAATTTCTAAGTAAGGTTGATTTCAGACCTGAAACTGGTGAGCCAACAAAACTTCAAAATAACAACAACAAAAAATACTCTGGGGAGAGGCTGAGAGATGTTGGTTAGAGGGAAGAGAACCCCAGTATGGAGAAATGACACTAGGAATTTGGAAACTCAAATTCTATTTGTACACAATTAAGGTCTACAGGAGTAAACTCTGTGGTCTTTGGCAAGTCATTTAAGCCACTGACACTAGTCTCTTTACATGTAAAAATAAAGATGACAAAGTGCCTGCTCTATCTATTTCACATGTTTGAGAATAAAATGAGATGATCAATAGGAAAGTGACCAAGACAGATAAGACAATATTGTGGTGATGATTACTTTACAGATCTGTTCACCTCAGGAGTTTGGAAATGCCTTGTTCAGGCTTGATTCTCTTCCCACGTCATTTTACCCATGTAAGTTTTCACTAAGTATAGAATAGAATTCAATAAGCCATAACTATGCTTTAATGAGAAAAATAGCCTCAGCCCCATGTGAGCACAGAAATATGCTTTTATAACAAATGCTGCCTTCTGGATAATAATTAACTGTAATGAAAACTGGAAACAAACCAGCTTTTGCTGAACATTCTCATCCAATAAGTTGGCTGTCATCATAAACCGCTCACCTTTAGTAACTCATTTTGTTCTTGAGTCACATTTTCCAACAGTTTTATATCTTGTAAAAGCTGATTTGTCCGCTGAAACATGGGCAGAGGTTTCACTCCTGTCTGGGGTAACCTCAGTTCCACTTGGTAAGACACTATCTCAGCAATGGATTTCTTCATGGGACGTATATTTTCAAGTATGACCTTAATTATATAGGAGAAGCATGTCACCAAAACGGAAAAGTAATGGCCACTGCTAAGTTGAATTATTCAAAATGAAATACTATATAATTTAGTCTTTAATCTGTAACTTTAATTTTTGAAACATTTTGTTAGCTCAGATTGAAAAGAACTATTGTATCACTCATGATCTGGCAGGTAAAAGTCTCCAGAAAGAATGCCTGGGGCAAAAGCAACCTACCAAGACTAATTTATGCATTTGGACAACACTTTTCTTCTTTTTCTCTCTCCCCACTCTCTGCAAAACTTGTTTTGCCCTGTACATCGCTGCCAGGCAGCAAGCAGTGTAAGGGAGGTGTTGAACTTCACACAGCATTGCCCGTCCCCAATAGCTGGCCCTCAAAACATGCTTATTGAATGGAACGAAACTGTCCTGTTAATTTTCCTGAGTCCCAGGAGTATAATTTTATTTTGCTTTAATAACATCTGATTCTTAGAAATCTGGATTTACATAACCAATCAATTAGAAAAGAGTATTCACTTTACTAAGTGCTACTTCCTAGAATATCATTTCATTGAATCCTCACAACCAGCCTGCAAGGTAAGTACCCTAACCTCCATTTCACAGGTGGGGAAACTGGGTTCACAGAAGTTTAAAGATCTAGGTAAACTTAGGCTGTAAGAGGCTGGGTTGGGATCAGAGACTGGGCCTGGCAAATCAAACCACATGCTGTCAATCACGAGGTTGAGGAGAAATGCACTTTTGCCTGCTGTTTTAATACATCCCAGCTCCTGTACTGGGGTCTTTATCTATGTTATAACTGGTCAATATAATCACTTCAATACCAATGCACAGACAGAAAAGAGAATCTAAGAAACATTAATTACTAATAGACACACAGCCAGTGCACAGCTCAAGCTGAAAAAGTTCAGCCAGACTTCGATGCTCGAGCTTTTTGATTTGACCTAAATGAAAAACTACCCTCCCGGGAAATTATTTTTACATAGGTAATACTACAACTATGATTTAAAATCTGTTTATGGTCATTCACATCTACTTCCCAACCTTACGTTGCTGTTATTCTAGTAAGAGCAAATGCTTTTTATTACATCACATCTTTAAGTAGATATGATAAGTATTATAAGAAAATATTTTTAATAATGATCCATGCTTACCTCCCCATGTTTAAGATGTTCTTCAGGTGAAAAATCAAATATTTCTTTTGATAACAGGATAGTTTTGATTTTTGAAACTTTTTTCTCCATTGATTTTACTTCAGATTCAATAGCAACCACATCCTGGAATTTCAGAAACAATAACACAATCATGCAATATATGTAGTACATTAATAATCCATAATGTACACAATAATCTATAATAAACACAACTATGGCCATTAATCCTCTTCTCTCTTTTAGCCATAGAATGTTTCCCCCTTATACCTCTTGAAAATTAACCAAGTACTTGATGATGAAATGCCTCTATGAAAAAAATAATTAACCAAGTACTACACATAGATCATGTTCACTGTTTTCAACAAAAATGTTACTCTATTAATAACATACCGTACTACAAAGCATAGCTTGTATGTCTTGTTGAATTAAAAAGATCATTATAGGGTCTTTTTTTAAACTACTTAAACTGTGAGAATAAAGGTAGTATGCATCTAATCAATTTTAAAAATAAACTCATTAGATTTATCTTTTTGTTTTTTGGAGAAAAACTCATTTTGTTGCCTTTGGTAGAGTGCCATGGCATCATAGCTCACAGCAACCTGAAACTCTTAGCCTCAAGCAATTCTCTTGCCTCAGTCTCCCAAGTAGCTGGGACTACAGGTGCCCACCACAATGTCCGGATATTTTTAGAGATGGGAGCCTTGTACTTGCTCAGGCTGGTTTTGAACCTCTAAGCTCAGGCAATCAATCTGCCTCGGCCTTCCAGAGTGCTAGAATTACAGGCATGAGCCACCACACCCAGCTAGATTTATCTTTGGAATGTGTTTGAACACAAAATGCAAGTGAGTATGACATTTTAAAAACTCTCATCATGGCTCCGCGCCTATAGCTCAACGGGCTAAGGCGCCAGCCACGTACACCTAAGGTGGCGGGTTCGAATCCCCAGCCCGGACCCGCCAAACAACAATGACGGCTGCAACCAAAAAAATAGCCGGGCGTTGTGGCGGGCGCCTGTGGTCCCAGCTACTTGGGAGGCGGAGGCAGGAGACTCGCTTGAGCCCAGGAGTGGGAGGTTGCTGTGAGCTGTAATGCCACGGCACTCTGCCCAGGGGGATAGCTTGAGGCTCTGTCTCAAAAAAAAAAAAAAAAAACTCTCATCACTTTAAGTAAATGATAAAGTCACCCTTAGGAAACTAACACTCAGGAGATAGAAAATTGAAGGGAATTTCTTGCCAGCCTCCTGAGAAGTGTTGCCAAGTAGAGTGTCACTGAGTTACTTTATAACCCACTCAGATTAATTTAAACAATAGATAATTTGTCCAGTGGTTGGTTATTCTCTCGTCAACTTCAACTTCCAGAAACTGGCCACAACCTTCAAGTAAAAATGCTACAAAAGACTGAGCTCAGTGGCTTACACCTGTAATCCTAGCACTCTGGGAGGTCGAATGGGTGGATTAGCTGAGCTCAGTTCAAGAACATTCTGAGCAAGAGTGAGACTCTATCTCTACTAAAAATAAGAAAAAAAAAAAACCAACCAAAAACTAGCTGAGCAAGTGGCACATGACTATAGTCCCAGCTACTTGGGAGGCTGAGGCAAGAGGATTGCTGGAGCCCAAAAGTTTGAGGTTGCTGTGAGCTATGACACCTACTCAAGGCAACAGAGACTCTGTCTCAAAAAAAAAAAAAAATGCTGCAAAAATAAATTATGTGCTGCAATCCCGCATATTAAAGTCCACACAACTGCACATGAGCCTTCAGACCTTACTTTAGAGCTCAATGCAGATACACTGTAGCAAATACAGCTAATAATGAAGGAGATGAAAAATGGCAAAGAGATAGATTAAGGGTTTCAAATCAGAGTGTGGAGCCATTCGACAAAGGGACAAATAACACTTGAATTACTAAAAGCAAATGAATCAAGAAGTATAGTAACTATTTACAGTGTTGTCTCTCCCAACTCTGAGGAAAGCTAAATTCCATTGAAATTATTTTCTGCACCTACTATTTAAGAAGGTACATATACAATGTATTTTAGGGTACTTTCCATCAAAAATTGTAGAAGGATCACAAAAATTTAGAATAAACTTCAGTAACCAAGAATATTTACTTTAACAATTATTTTTCCATGAAGATACATGAGTATGGTGTAGAAAATGGATCTGGGAAACAAAAGCAAGTGATTAAAGAACAAACCATAATTGCCTTTATGGGTGACCTTATCCTTACATAAATGCTTCAGATGTTTCAAGCAAAAATAAAAAATCCAGAGGCTGGCATACAACGCTCCTCAACAAATGTTTGCTATTGGTGAACGGAGATGGGAGGTTACCTGCTTTACTTCCCTCTTTCCTAACAAGGGCTCTTAAATCAACAATATTTTCTCTTTGACATAGAGAAAACACTGAGTTTATTTGATCAGGATTCTTCACTCTTTACACAAACAGTTTCTGAGTTGAGAGAGGGAGATGCTTTTTGTTGCAGGTGCACTACAGATTACAAAGTAAAATCAAATGCAATTCAAGAAGTATGAACATAAATGAAAAATTAACCAGATCAATGTCTCTTCAGACCGAATTGTGGTATAGGACTTAGTTGTACAACTCTAATTTACTGAATGAATATAAAAATAAGAAATCATATTTTTATGATACAAACTTACATTAGCCAGTCGCTGAATCTGTGGAAGCCGTGCCATTATTTGTTGTTGTAAAGCTGTTACTTGATTAGTTAACTCTTGTATGGACTGTGTTAAGTCATTTGTTTCAAAAATTATTGACAAGTCTTCTAGATCAGTTAGAATTGAATGTAAAAGATTGTGCTTCTGTTCTGAATCTTCCAAAGCCATCTAGATAAACAAGAAAGAGAGAGAGAGAAACAAGTTGGTTGAAATTTAAATTAGGGAAAATTCAAATTTGTCTTAACATTTTAAACTCCTAGTCATTTCCAGTTGCACCATGAAAACACCAGAATACTTTATATTATCAATGGTAACAGTTACCTTCAGGATAACTACCTCTGATAAATATGTATATTAATAAATCTGGTCTTTATCTCCCCCAGAGCTTCTAAAATTGTTGGAATTTCCATGGCAATAAGGGCAAGAAAATAATCTTTGATTATTCATATAAGCCCTTTCAAACACTAAGTTTCAAACTTAAGATTTCAAAATAGCTCAGATACCTAATGGAAATGTTCAGCCTGCTAAGTAGTCTCCAGGTAAGTCCATACAAATAACTGATATGAGAAATTTACTTATGCAACTAGAATTCTAGTTGTAACTCAATAAAATTAATTAGGTTATTCAGAATTTTATATTGGTCATATTCAAAGTCCTAATAGGAGAGGACTTTTAGGAAGATAAAACTTAAAACCAACGTGTATTTATTTTTATAACCAACATACCATTTATAATAACATCAAAACCCACAAAATACTAAGGAGATAAATTTAACAATATACATGCAAGAACTATCATTGAAAACTACAAAATACTGCTGAGATAAATTAAAGAACATCAGAATAAATAAAGACAGATGGTCTTCCTGGATCAAATAGTCAATATGGTGGAGGCGTTAATTCTCCAAATTGATCTACAGATTTAAAGCAATCCCACTAAAAATTTCAACAGAACTCCAGACAGAAATTAACAAGCTTATTCTAAGATGTACATGGAAATGCATAAGACTTAGATTAGCCAAAATGAATGTGAGATGGAATAACAAAGTTGTAGAGTTCATGCTGCCTAATTTTAAGAATTACTGAGTGTGTAAAGCTATAGTAATTAAGACTGTCATCATATTGGTGAAAGAATAGACACATAGATCAATAGAACAGAAGTGAGAGTTCAGAAATAAACCATACGTATGAGGTCAATTGATTTTCACAAGGGCCAAAGTAACTCAATGGCAAAAGTCTGTTCAATAAATAATGCTAGAACAACTGGATACTCCTATTAAAAAAAAGAAACTTGATTCACACCTTATTCAATAATTAACAAAAAGTGGATCACAGACATAAAAAATAAGAGTTAAAACTATCAAATTTCTGAAACAAACCATAGAAGGAAATCTTTGTAACCTTGAGTTACATAAAGATTTCTAAGATTACGAAGATTTCCTAGAATACAGCACAAAAGAATAATACATAAAATAAAACACTGATAAAGTAGACTTTGTCAAATTAAATAACATTTGCTCCCTGAAAGACAGTGTTAAAGACAGGTGTCATGGTTCACGCCTATAATCCTAGTACTCTGGGAGGCTGAGGCAGGTGGATTGCCTGAGCTCACAAGTTCAAGACCAGCCTGAGCAACATCTCTACTAAAAATAGAAAAACTAGCCAGGGCTCAGTGCCCATAGCTCAGTGGTTAGGGCACCGGCCACATGAACCAGGGCTGGTGGGTTCAAATCTGGCCAGGGCCCGCTAAACAACAATGACAACAATAACAAAAAAAAAAAATAGCCAGGCACAGTGACAGGTGCCTGTAGTCCCAGCTACTTGGGAAGCTGAGACAAGAGAATCGTTTGCGCCCAAGAGTTTGAGGTTGCTATGAGCTGTGACGCTATGGCACTGTACCCAGGGCAACAAAGTGAGTTTCTGTCTCCAAAAAAGAGAATGAACAAACTAGCTACAAACTGGGAGAAAATGTTTCTAAATCTCTAAATCACATATATGTCAAAGAAAATGGTTTTCAGAATGTTTTATAAATAACTTACAGTTAATAAGACAAATTAACTCAATTAAGTAATTGGGGAAAAAGAACCCCCCAAATTATGAACAGATATTTCACAAAGGATTTGTACGAATGACAGAAAGGGCCACAAATAAATGTTCAAATAATTAGTGATTAGAGAAATGACATTTAAACCACAATGAAATATTACAAATCATTAAAATGCCTAAAATGTAAAAGATAAGACGATACCAAGTGCCGTCTAAAATGGAGCGATTAGAACTTACGATGCTGGAGAGAACAAAAAACAGGACAGCCATTCTAGGAAACAATTTGGCCATTTCTTACTCAGGTAAACACTTACTATAAAAGTCAAAAATCCTACTCTAAGCTAGTTGTCCATTAAAATGAAATGAGAACATACATCCACATAAAGATTTGTATGTAAATCTTCATGGTAGCTCTGCTCACATCAGCAGAGGCAGACTCCAAGGTGGCCCACCTCTGGCACATGGGGTCAGTGCCCCACTCCCTTGAGCCACAGGCACCCCCTATACCTCCTGCTTTTCAATGCAGCTAGACTTACTGGTTAAATTCTAATAAAATACAACAGAAGTGATGAGATGCCACTTGCAGGAGCAGATTACAAGCAGGAGACTGTGGCTTCTGTTTTGGGAATGTGTGCTCTGTACTTTTTAGATAGTTTCTGCTGAGGGCAGCTGTGTGTCTGTGCATGGCAGCAACTGTCCTGAGTCCTGCCAACCAGGCTGGTGAACGAGCTTGGAACTGAGTCTCTGTCTTCCCTATCCTGCGAGCCTTCAGATGAGCCCATAGCCTTTACGGATGCCTTATCTGCATTCTTGTAAGAGACCCTGAGCCAGAGGCTTGGCTAAGCCATGCCTAGATTTCTGTCCTACAGAAAGTATGAGATGAAAAGTCTTTGTTAGTATTTCATGATGTTTATATAAAAAAGGTTTTAAAAAAAGTTTGTTGTTTTAAGCAGCTAACTTTGGAAGTAATTTGTTACTGAGCAATAGCTAATACCCAGGAAACAACCCAAATATTTATTAATCAGTGAAGAAATTTACTGCTTATTTACTGCTTATTTCTGTAAATAGAACACTGCTTGGCAGTCTCAGAATGAACTGTGTTGATGAACGTAACAACCGGGATGCTAAAAGGCATCATGCTAAGTGAACGGTGCCAGACACAGGAGACGACACACTGTATGATTCCCCCTGTAAATCACTGGGGTGATGAAAATGTTCTTTATATTGACAGTGGTGGTGGTTATACAGCTGCACCTTTATCAAATCTCACCTACCTACACATTTAAAATGGACACATTACTTTATTGAGGTATAATTTACATACAGTAAATTAAGTTGATTGAAGAAACAATGCAGTTTTCTATTTTTATAATGACAATGTATATGTTTTTCTTTTTGCTTGTTTTAGGCAGAGTCTCACTATGTCACCCTTGGTAGAGTGCCATGGTGTCACAGCTCACAGCAACCTCAAACTCTTGGGCTTAAGGGATTCTCTTGCCTCAACCTCCCAAGTAGCTGGGACTACACGTGCCTGCCACAACGCCTGGCTATTTTTTGGTTCCATGTTTCCCCAAAAATAAGACATTGTCTTATATTTATTTTTTCTCAAGAAGACACACTAGGGCTTATTTTCAGGGGATGTTTTATTTTTATTAAGTATAATATAACAATCTACATTTATTCAAATACAGTTAAGTCATCTTCTGGAACCTGACGGGGGAGTCGACCTTATTGGTGGGGCTGGTGCTAGTGATGCATGAACTCCTTTCCCCTAGCCATTCGCATGTGCACAATAGGATGCCTGCTGCGGTTACCACACACGTACCCGTGCAAGTGCCAACGGCTTGGAGAAAGGAGCAGATAAAAGGTGGCAGATAAAAGGTACTCCAGTCTTCCTTACCACTCTGCACTGAAATGCAGCATATCTGCATAGCCACGCCCATCACTAGGTCTTCTTATTGGGGTAGGGCTTATAGTTAACAGATGCATAGAAATCCTGCTAGGGCTTATTTTGGGGGTAGGTCTTATTTGGGGGGAAACAGGGTTGTAGTTGTCATTGTTGTTTGACAGGCCCAGGCTGGATTTGAACCTGCCAGCTCCAGTGTATGTGGCGGGTGTACTTAGCTGCTGAGCTACAGGTGCTGAGCTGACAATTTATGTTTTAAGGACTTAGTCACAATAGCAGTACTTGTAGAATCATCATCTCTAGGTTATAAAGCCTGTTTAACAAATGCAATTTAGGTAGAAAGTTATAGTGCAATTAAAGCAAACATTCAAAGCTTACTTCAGAGTTTTGACCCTTAAGAATCATTTGAAAAATTAACAACTAGTAATGCTAGAAAATGGAAAAGGGAGTCCTAGACGTAGAACTATTTTCATCACAGGGACAAAACAGCGATTTCACACAGGGCTAGTCATTTGGGGCTTACGTCTCATTTGGAAGTTTACTGGGAATACACTTTGTGGGACTTAGTCCTGTATATTCCCTTGTTCCTACTTCCTCTATTCACTTCCAGCTCATAAACGAAGCCCAGCAACTTAGAATGTCCTGCACAGCTGAAAGATATTTTCACATTTTTACATGTTTAACAGTAGAAGGAACAAAATGCTAGCTGGTTTTGTCTGAGGTCACTTCTGTAGAGTTTTTT
>NW_003852510.1:6406478-6429716 GCF_000181295.1 Otolemur garnettii
TTTTTTTTTTTTTTTTTGTAAACTCATAATAACCATTTGAGGAAAAGAAAGCATCACTCCTTTCTTCTGTCTTGGCAAAGTCCTAAAAAAAATGATGAATCCTAGAAGTAATTAAAAATAAAAACATGACAAACTCCGGGGATGTGGAAAGCCAACCCAAATTGGAGGCGGCAAATGAAATCATAAGCAAGGAGAAAGGAAAAAAAGGGGGGGGTGTCAAAATGCAGTACCTTTACAATTCTTACCATAGGAAAAAAGTCTTAAACATCAGGGAGGTATGAAGTTTGCCCCTCACTTAGGAAAACATCACGCTATTCTAAAGACAGAAAGAGAAGCCGGGTCATCTTTGAAGTCTGAGTCTGTAAAAACTACCATAAAATAAACTTTTCCCTAAGGGATTCATTCTCAGACAGAATAATACAAGAGAAGGGAAATATGCCTTCACAATAAAACTTCAGTCAGTACTCAGCATCTGGAAGCTTCTTGCAGTCAGGGCCCTGATAAGGAAAATACTTTCATTTGTTTTGTCTTTGCAGGCTAGCGTGGAGACCTGAGGCACGTGCGTACTACCAAAAATAACGGGAAATTTGGTGTTGTGGCACATTAGCCCTGGAAGAAACCAACAGATTCGTTTTCTTTGCTGTGTAACTAATTACTACCAACTTAATGGCTTAAAGCGAAACAAATTCATTATCTCATAGCATCCACGGAGCCTGGGGATAGTTTAGGTAGGCCCTCTGCCCAGGGTGTCACAGCTACAATCAAGGTGCTGTCTGGAGTTCAGGGTTCTCATCCAAGTTCATTCAGGTTGTCAGCAGAATTCGGCTATAGGACTGAGGTCCCCATTCCCCTGCTGGCTGCAGGCAGCTCAGCTGTCCTTGTAGCCTAGCCCCATGGCCCTCTCACCTTATGGCTGCTTAGTTTTTCAAATCAGCAGGCTCTTTATTCACTGTTATAGATACAGTAGCTCATATTCAAAATGGTCGGGAATGGAAGTGTTTTGGATTTTTTTATAATTTTGAAATTTTTGTATTATACTTACCAGTTGAGCATCCTAAATCCAACAATCTAAAAACCTGTACTAACCAGTCTTACAATCATGTTATCTTGTTAACCATCTATTAAGGGGAACGACTACATCATTACCTTAGCCATATAACATAACTTACTATCCCATCAAATCAATATCCCTGGCCACACTCAAGGGGAGGGCGGGGATTAATAGGTTGTATACACAGGGCACAGGACACTGGAGGACATCTCGGAATCCTGCCACCCACACCACCAACATCATCTGGGCAGCATTTGCACTTCATAGATGGGGGAAACTGAGGCCCACAGAAGATAAACTAAACTATCCAGAAAGTCATGAAGTAGTTGTCAGGACGGAAAGAGCTCGATCCCAGTCTCCAAACTCCCAGTTTAGCGTATCCTTCTGCCCTTGGCATGATGAGAGGTAAGGAAGGGTGCATTTAAGGAGAGAAGGGGAGAAAAGCTCTGTGCTGGTCAGCTAAGCCACTCAGCATCGTGTGGATTCTACAATTCCCAGAAGCCTGGAAAGAACGCTGACCTGGAGGGCGCTGGCATGGTGACTCAGTCTGCGTGAGGAGCCGTAGTCAGCAGGACTGGTCAGCAAACAACTGGTACTCTCCATCCAAGCCTCAGTGCTCTTCAGAAGATCACCACATTCCTCCATCTTAAGCGTGGCCTGTGAAAGAGAAGGCACCAAACTCAGTGGGATGCTACTTCCTGGGGTGAATGACTCTGGCATGAAGAGTTGCGCTGTTACTCGGTGATGCGTCAGGTCGTGCAGGGCGATATGCTCTGGGTCTGGGGCTGCTTGTCCACCTGCTCCACATTACGATCCTTCCACCTTCTAAGACTACTCCCAACCATAAATGGAACGGATTTAAGAAGTTCCACTCCACCACTACAGGCCTCAGCGAGAGTTCTGGTCAGTCTGGCAACTGCTGTGGTGCTGCTTTACACTTCCATGTGAACCTGGGGCTTGTACTTTGTCCTGTTCAGGACCTTGTCCTGTTGTTCTAAGACTCAGCTGCCGCCTCCCTCTTGCTAAGAAACATACTCAACTCACCCAACCACAGGGCCCGTTCAGAACCAGGGTACAGAGGAAATTTTGTTCCAAATGACAGTCTTCCCCCTAGACAGCTCCCTCCCTGGACACCTGAGATTGCTAGCTCTAAATTCTCCTCCCTGGTCTTCATGTACCCACTGGGAAGCCAGGTCGCTTGCCTGGATGCCTAACCTCTGGCTTCCTCAGTCTGGCTGTCCAGTCAGACTTCCTGCTTGCCTTAGTATTGAAATCTTTCCTCTCAGTGCCCATGTGAGCCTACCATGTGGCTCTAGCTTAGGGTCCTATAAGTGGCAATCAAGGAAACTAGCTGCCTCTGAAAATATATTTTGCTTTGCTTGAAACCCATCTCAATACTACTATGTGTCCCAGCCACACCTTGTTTAACTGCGAGGTTCTGCATTCTGCCCTCTGTGACACCTGCTGGTACTGCTGGAAAGGGACCATCAACTTATCCATCCACTCTGGTGCCTGCCCCGGGTCGTGTTCAACCATGTCCTGAACTTCAGAATCTAGCTCATTCAGCTTGGAATGCCAGAGGTCGAGTTCATCCCACATTTTCTGGAGAAGGAAATCATAAGACAACTTTATTGTGGTAATTCCTGGTTTGCTCCCAGTATTTGCATTTGTAAATAATACCAAAACATCAGAGAAACAACATCACAGCCATAGTTACTAATATCCAGCAACCGTTTGTGATCTAGGCTGAAAAACACTCACCTTGAACTCTCCTATCTGTAATTGTATGCACCTCAGTACAAATAAGCTTCAGGGGGACGGGAAGACACGGACGGACACTTCTACAAACAAGGTCAACATGGCCCTCACCCTTCAAGGCTAATGAGAACATTACACATAAAAGAGGGCTTGGGGAAATAGTTGAACCTGCTCAGATCAGTATATACATGTACTTAACCTAGAAGAAAGTATCATTCAATATAAAATGAAAACTAACAAAAGAAAAACATCTGCTGACTCAGGATAAATGGAAAGGCAGAAAGCTCTAGCCACATGTATTAAACTGCTGTTGGCTCAAGGAACCAATAGGTTAGATTTGAATCTGAACTTGTCTGGGCATATAAAAATTTCAAAAGTAAAAGATTCAATTCTTACTTAATATTTGTTTAAGAACATAATTCTGAGAAATGGGAAAATCTACCTACTTAAATTAGGTTCCTTTGCTTAAGAGTCCAAGATTTTACATGAAAGTAAAAGTTTTTTTATGTTCTCAGAACATAATTCTGAGAAATGGGAAAATCTACCTACTTAAATTAGGTTCCTTTGCTTAAGAGTCCAAGATTTTACATGAAGTGTAAAAGTTTTTACATGTAAAGATTTTACATGAAAGTGTAAAAGTGTAAAAATTTTAAAAGTTCCCAAGTATACAGAATATTTCTTTAACATACAGATTAGAGTAAGAATCCTGTTCATAAACAAGAGTTTACTATAAAGTTAAGAAATAGAATATCGGGCTCTGTGCCTGTGGCTCAATTGGCTAAGGCGCCAGCCACATACACCTAAGGTGGCGGGTTCGAATCCAGCCAGGGCCTGCCAAATAACAATGACGGCTGCAACCAAAAAATAGCCAGGCGTTGTGGTGGGCACCTGTGGTCCCAGCTACTTGGGAGGCTGAGGCAGGAGACTTGCTTGAGCCCAGGAGCTGGAGGTTGCTGTAAGCTGTGATGCCACAGCACTCTACCCAGGGGGACAGCTTGAGGCTCTGTCTCAAAAAAAAAAAAAAAAAAAAAATAGAATATTGGAGGCACCTATAGCTCAGTGGGTAGGGTGCCAGCCATATACACTGAGGCTGGAGGGTGTATAAGCCTACCATGGAAAAAACAAGTATAATTCTTAAATGCAACTTTCGGTGTCAAGTCTCTGCAGGTGATGCCCAAGTGGATCTGGTTTAGGGACTCTATGCTTCCAAGGGCTTGGTGCAGGTAGCACAATAGTTACGGCACAAGTCACATGTACCGAGGGTGGAGGGTTCTAACCCAGCCTGGGCCAGCTAAACAGTAATGACAACTGCAACAAAAAAATAGCCAGGCACGGTGGCAGGCAGCTGTAGTCCCAGCTTCTTGGGAGGGTGCTTAAGCCCAAGAGTTTGAGGTTGTTGTGAGCTGTGATGCCACTGCACTCTACCAAGGGTGACACAGTGAGGCTCTGTCTCAAAAAAAAAAAAAAAAAAAAAAAAGGAATTCACTTTGTGATGATGACTGATGGGGGTGAGGGGAGAGGCGAGATCAGAAACACCAAATGCGGAAGGGAGTTAAAGTTAAAATGTTACCTTTTGAATTTCTTGTGCTTTCTCAATATTTTTGCTTTTCTGCTGCAACATCTTTTCAACATTACGAAGCCCGTTGTTAATTTCTTCTATTTTTCTGTTCATTGTATATGACGGTAAGCTTTTCAAGACTTCACTGCTAATCTGTTACCAGAGACAGAGATGCATTTAGCTTAGAGAAGTTTTCTGGACTCTATCCACAGGTTCAAATGACAGAAGGGGTAGTTACTCTTTTTACTTCTAAGACCTGGAGGAAAAAACTTCTAAGCCATACTGGTTGATGCCTGAATGAAAGAATAGATTAGCAGACTACTAAATGGCAGCTGTGTTTACCTGGCCATCCAATCTTTAAAAAAAATAAGAAAAAAATGTTGAATGTCATCCACATATATGTTACAGATATGTGCTGTGTTGGAAAAAATTACTGAGTGGCCCATCTGAAACGCACACACATGGATCAAATGATATGAAAGAATTCCTGGGAAATTATTTATTATACAATCTTTCCATTTTATGCTAAAAACTTCTGCACAGATCTGTTTTCAATGAAAACCAGACTTACTCTCAACCTGGCTTAAAAGAAGTTAATTCCTACCATAATACTCATTTTGGTAAAACAGTCTTCCAAAAATAGATATTTCTTGAGGCTGCATAGAGCTTAATTTTTCTCTGGGTGACTGTTTCTAGTAGCTATTTTCCAGCAATTAGAAATCTAGCTGGCAAACAGTCTAACTTTTTTTATCTAAATGATTTTCATAAGAAAATAACTGTGCTAGGAAAGATAACAAATGAAGGGTGAATGTTATCATTTTCCAAATACCTGACTGGTTTGTGTTCTTGTTTTGGTACGTTGATAAGGCTTTCTCCAAATTAGGGTGGGGAACTTGTGGCCTCGGGGCCACATGTAGCCTTCGGGATCCTGGAGTGCAACCTTTTGACTGAATCCAAATTTTATAGAACAAATCCTTACAATGAAGCAATTTGTTTGTGCAGTTTAGATTTCAGTTGAGAGGCCACACTTGGGGATCTGGAGACCACATGTGGCCTTGAGGCTGCAGGTTCCCCACTCATCCTTTTAGTTTTCTGAAGAAAAAATACCCACTAGGTTTGTAAGAACCACTGAGATCAGACCCATCCTATGTAGACAGCCCACAGATGCAGAAACATAGGCTAACTGACTTATTAAAGTCACATGTAAGGTCAGTAGTAGAACTTGTCCCTTGAAGCCCCCAGAACCCCTGACCACAAACCCCGCACTCTGTTCACATCATCGGACTTCAATACTTTCACAACCATGTTTTTATTCCACAGACCGACCATACCACAATCAAGATCATTAGAAAGAAAATCCCACTTTTGATCCCACATTGCTTTCTTATTGTTACTTATAGTATTGTTACAAATTACTATAAAACAAAGTGTAATGATATTTCAGGCAATTATTCTCCTTTCCCCTGGTGGGAATGTATACCACTGAGATGCCCTAGAAGAGATTATGATTTACGAACAGTAAATAGCCACCTGAATTTTATACAAGGGTGCTCTGCCGTCCACATCCTTGAACTTCTTTTAGTCCCATCACACAACAAAATTCAGTTGCTGTTTGTTACCAAAAAAGGGTTCACAAGGAAAATTTTCAGCCTTGAATTTGAAACACTGATTGTGATTATCATTTTACTTTGTTAAGGATTTCACATTAAGTGTTCAGGAGAATAACATTTAGTTTCTCTCAAAACACTTAGTATTCTCTTAAAATCAATATATAATCCTTGAGAAAACTAACCGGTTTTCCCTGTGTGTTAAATCAAAAAGATTTATTATAAATATATATTAGGGACTTTTTTATACAGACCTTTTTTATATTAGCCTAAGAAATCTGTCATGGAAATTAATGACAGATTCTAGTGACTAAGTTTGAGATCTGATTTTTTGTGTGTGTTTACTTAAGATCTATTTTATTTACCAAGTTATAGGTATTTTTGGCTTCAAAAAAACAGTACAAAAATCATTCTGTGGCTCCTAGATCAAATAGAATTTTGTTCTATTGGATATGGGCTGTCTTTTTACAATCCATTAAAACTGCCTCCCCAGCTCTATGTCTCCAGTACTGTGAAGTATTTCTCACGCTTTTTTTAAATCTGGATTTTCAGGTACAACAATTTGCTCAGGTACGTTGTATGGGAATTCTGTTAACATCATAATTAGATAAACACTATATGCCACTAACAGCTATTCCTGGTGGTTGTGAAATTTGTATTTTTATTGCCCGTGGTTGCAATATCTAAATAAATGTTTCAGGGAACATATTTTTAAGCAAAGTATTATTCATTCCCAAAATTGTTAAGTGGTTGTGCTGTAAAAAATTTAACAACAGGCCAAGTAAAAGATAATAAATAAGTATTTTAAAAGGCAAGAGAAGAAAAACTAAGCATCTTGACAATCAAAAATATACAATTATCAAATTCTGTTATCTTATGTCGCCTATTTAAAGCATCTCTACCTGAGTATTCAATACACAAAACCGTCATTTAACTAGACTCTACAAAAACAGTCATAGCAGAAATCCTGATAAATGAAAATGTGACATTAAGCCACCTTTTCTTCTTTGTAGTCATTCAACCCATACACAGCAATGCCAATATCAACATTATTATTACCTTCTCATCTACGTCTTCTAAAGCTTTTCTGCATTCTTCTGCCTGGGATTCAATCTCTGCAGGGACTATGGTGTACATTTCAGAATACTTGATTCGTAGTTTTTCCATAATATTCTCGAAAGTTAGCTTCCCTTTTCTAAGAATGCTTTGTAGCTCCTAAAAACATTAAGAGTTTCAATACTCACAGGACTGGGGAAAAAGTTTAACTCAAAAAAGCGAAAGCAGTTTTCCAGCACATCCTTATGATTTAAAGGAGGATGCTTTACATGACAAAACCTCACTATTGATACAAGCTGATTAAGCCTGAGAGATACTCAGTTTAGTCAGATGATGCTTTCTAATTTGTAAGAATTAAACCTGATATCTCTTCATAGTGTCACGCCATTGTGGAGAAAAGACATTACAACATCCCCTGCTTCTAAAGTACCTCTAGGATTTAATTATATCTCAACCACAGTCCTGATCTAAAAAGCTGCAAGTAGCAAAAAGTTGCAAAGAAGTATTTTTTTGTTGTTATTAACTTGTTGCTATTTCTACTTCTTCCTGAATTATCATCACAATGATTCAGGGCCACTAAAAGCCCCAGGCTTAGAAGAGAAGTGTCTGCTTTCATGTAATTAGACAGCCCAGCAAAGCTCAACTTCTTTCAAAAGGGAAGGTTCCAGTTCCATGAAAAGAATGTAGGTTTTTGGAGATAAAAGAAACCTGAACAAATAGCCTATTGGTTGTGGCCTAGAAACAAAATCTGATCCACCTTCTCCTGCAGTAATTATAAAGCAGAAACTCATTTGTTTGGGAAAGTTTCCCAAAGATCAAGTGGAAAAATACCTCTTGACTTGACTGTGGCTTTTTTGTTTGTTTTGTTCTTACAGTAGCTGTTAGGTAGCATTATTTGTGTTAATGGAGTGAGTCACTGCACTGAAGAATGATTACAATTTTAAATGACTCCATGAAGTGTCACTGTTTTCCCTTTCTTAATCTCCAGCAGAGAACAAATCTGGAGAGGGAAAGTTGTAGAACAAAGACATTCAGACAAAGGTAGGTTGTATCAAAGGAGGGGGAAGTGTCATCTGTTTTATCTAGACCTGGTCTGGGGTACAGGGCTTCATTCAGAGCTACACTTAGGTGGCTCCCCATGAAGACTGCTTCAGGAAGCGTCTTTTCAACATTAATAAGCAAAAGCTCTGGTTAACAGCAGCAGGCAACTTTTGAATAAACCTCTGAATATTCTTTTTGGCTGTCATCATTGGACTAAAGTGAGAGTAAAAATCAGTCTGAAGAAATCAGCTCCCAAATTACCATTAGGTGGTACACAACCCCTTATCAGAGATAAAATATCATGTCCTATGCGAAACAAATAATCTAACAAGCTACTGAAGAGAGAGCTGACCCACGGTTCACCAACACACTTGAATGTGTTTGAGAAAGTCTGCTTGGTCCAGACTGGCCTACCCACCCTCCTGGTCATAACTCTGCTCCCTGTTTTCCAGCCATACTGATCTTCACCAAGGGTTCTGCCCGACCACAGGGCCTTTGCATATGTTCTTCTCTCTGAACCATCCTGCAGCCCTAGTCACTAAGTTACCTCTGCCCCAAGGACACTGGATACAAGATATGTACTTGCATCAGCCACAATCATAGTTCATTCCTTACTTACCTCAAACTCTTCTGTCTTTTCTGGGTGGTCCTGTAAGGCCATATTTTGGAAAGAAATTGTAGTCTGTTGAAATAAATTCTTCAAGGCAATTATTTCTCTTGTGAAGGTATGTCTCTCTTGGATTTCAGCCTGTATCAATTCCTTATATTTTTGTGCTTTCTGAAAAAGTCTAAAATAGAGCATTGGAATAGAATTGTTTCTCTCTCCTGCTTTTCTGTGAAGTAGTTTCAATTCAACAATTGATGTCTAAAGAGCTAATGAAAAATGATTTTATTCCCAAGAAGGACAGTACCAGTTTTCAATGATTTATATACCATATATACAAACACATATCAAATTCTATCACCCAATCAAAAACTTCTCCAAATCTTTCATCCCCAACTATCTTCTTTTCACATTGTAAATTCTAACTACAATCTCCATCCTCTACTTTACCCCATTTAATCCTTGAGTCCAAATGAAATGACTTAGAGGTGTGAATGTAGTTATGGGTGGGCTCTCGAGGATAGACAGCCCCACTGGCCTTTTTCTCTATAGCTGACTCTTTTTGCTGTGGATGTAACAAACACCTGAAGAGGCATTCAAGTAGGTAAAATCTTTCCTGAGAGTTATTTGGTAAGTATCATGAGCAATAATAAGAAATATATATTTGGCTCGGTGCCCGCACAATAGTTACACCGTCAGTCACATATACTGAGGGTGGTGGGTTTGAACCCAGCCCAGGCCAGCTAAACAACTGCAATAAAAAAATGGCCAGGAATTGTGGGGGGCGCCTATAGTCCCAACTACCTGGGAGGCTGAGGCAAGAGGATCACTTAAGCCCAAGAGTTGGAGGTTGCTGTGAGCTGTGACACTATGGCACTCTACTGAGGGCAACACAGTGAAACTGTCTCAAAAAAAAAAAAAAAGAAAGAAAGAAAGAAAGAAATATATATTTGGTCCCTACTCCAGTTCCTGAGACATACCTCTCAATATCTTTTGTTCTAATATTTGTCTTTGACCCCAAACCCTAACACAGAGCTCCTAAGACCTCTGTAATTCCCTGAGAAGAGCATCTTTTGTTCTTGGGGGGGGGGCTCTTGGATAGCCTTAAGAGAGGGGCTGGTTGACAAGGAGACCAGCCATGTGATTAGAGGGTTGGAACTTTCAGTACCACCCCTGACACATACCCCTGCTCCTTGCCCCAGCCTCCAAGGAGGGCATGTGAGCTGAAGGCTTAGTTGATCAGCAATGGTCAATGATGTAAAAAATCACGACTATGGTGCCTCCATAAAAAAACCAAAAAGATAGGGTCTGGAGAGCTTGTGGATGGCTGAAAACATGAAGGTGCCCAGCAGGCAGAGGGGAGCCCCGCTTTCCTCCTCTTGTCCTCTCAATTGCATCTTCAATCTATTTATCTGCATCCTTTATTATATCCTTTATTAATAAGCCAGGAAACACAAGTAAAGTGTATCCCTAAGTTCTGTGAGCTGTTCTAACAAATAATTGAACCCAAGGAAAGTGACAAAGGAACCCAGAAAAAAACCCTGCATATCTGGTGTCATAAGTGTGATACTGAATAGTAAGAACAGACAGAGAAAACAGCTGGATTTGTTCTTAGAATATGTCTGGCTATAAAATTATTATATCCCTTGCCCAGTAATAGTATTTCTCAGGATCTTTCTCAATGAATTAATTGCAGATGCAGATAGAGATTGTGGCATAAGCATATTTGATGCAGTGATTTTATAAAATAAAAAAAATTACATATGATGTAAAAGTTCTTTATTAGGAGCTAGGTTAAATAAATTGTGGCACAGTCTCATGGTAGAATATTATACAGCTAGCTATGTTTTAAATGAACATTTAACGGCATAAAAAGACAAACACAATAGCTGGTACATTATTCAGCAGAATACCAAACAGTGTAATTATTAGGATCACAGTTTTTAAAAAAAAAGTCATAATAAAAATGAGGGGAAAAAAGTGACTGGCAGTTGTTGTTGCTGAGTGGTGAGATTACGGTGAGTTTTATATTAATCTTTGTAAGTTTTCTTTTTCTAAGACAGTCTCACTTGGTCACTCCCAGTAGAGTGCTGTGGCATCTTAGCTCACAGCAATATCAAATTCTTGGGTTTAAGCTATCCTCCTGCCTCAGCCTCCAAAGTAGCTGGGACTACAGGTGCCTGCCACAACACCCAGCTATTTTTTTTTGTTGTAGTTGTTGTTTTAGCAGGTCGGGGTCAGGTTTGAACCTGCCAGCTCCAGTGTATGTGGCTGGTGCCCTAACCACTGAGCTACAGGGGGTCAAGCCAATCCCCTTTTATTTTTAGAGATAGTGTCTTGCTCTGTTCTCCAGGCTGGAGTGCAGTGGCATCATCACAGCTCACTACAACCTCAAACACTTGGGCTCAAATGATCTTCCTGCCTCAGCCTCTCAGTAGCTAGGACTACAGGTACATGCCTCCATACCCAGGTAATTTTTTTTTTTTGTGAGACTGTGTCTTAGTTTCTTGCCCAGGCTAATCTTGAACCCCTGGCCTCAAATGATCCTCCTGCTTTGGCCTCCCAGAGTACTTAGATTCTGGTGTAAGCCACTGCACACCCAGCTTCTTTTCCATCCCTTTTTATATCTACCAGTGTCCTCAACCAATTCTGTTGGATCATTGGCCTTTTTTTTTTTTTTTTTTTTTGAGACACAGCCTTAAGCTATCCCCCTGGGTAGAGTGCTGTGGCATCACAGCTCATAGCAACCTCCAACTCCTGGGCTCATGACAGTCTCCTGCCTCAGCCTCCAAAGTAGATGGGACCACAGGCACCCACCACAACGCCTGGCCATTTTTTGGTTGCAGCCATCATTGTTGTTTGGCAGGCCCGGGCTGGATTTGAACCCGCCACCTTAGGTGTATGTGGCTGGTGCCTTAGCCACTTGAGCCATAGGCACCGAGCCATCACTGGCCATTTTTCCACAATATTTTTATATTTTCTAAATTTGATATTTTCTAACTTCTGAACTATATAATATCTGTGATAGTTTTTTAGAAATCTTACTTGCTACATCGTTCTTGCATAGATGTAATCTCCTGCTTTGCTGGAACAGTTTCCACAGCCTCCATGCCTTCAGGAACACTCTGCACACTTTGGATGCGTTGGAAAAGCAGGTTCAGTGTGAGCTGCTGCTGCTCCATGTTCTCCTCACCTTGGCACAAACAGTCTTGCAGATCAGAGAGCTCCTCTGTGGTGGCTGCCTCTTTTGTTTTGGAAATCTGGGGGAGTTCTTCCTGAAGATTATCTAAAATAATTGCTTCTCGTTCAATCTAATTCAACAAACAAACAAAATAAGAGCTGAAATAAGTAAAATGCACTCTTATCCCCTGAGGACCTGAAGCATACCTTGGCAGCCATAATTATTGCATACTGTCTCCTCAAAGGGCCCCTCATGTCCGATCCCAGTTGAGAGTGACATTTGTTTTCCTATAGCTGGGAATATTAGTTCTCCACTGTCAGAATCCAACAGTTCCCTGCTAGTGCTCATATAGATATGTGATTACAATGAAGTATTTCTACTGTGGGCTGGAGGAAATGCTGTTAATATTTTCATAAATAATTTATTTCCCCTTCAGATTTCAGTGGGGTACAGCAGTCTTTCTCCTGAGATAAGCATAAGGTGGTTAGAATAAGCACTACCAAACTGCTGTCACTATGTGTAAAAGGTTGGGCAGCTACTGCACGTGGGGAATTTTGTGAGCAGGTCTCTTTTCCTTCACTTCTAATTCCTGGATGCTCAAAAAGCAAGCCCAGCGGATTCTCCCTACCCCAACAACTACCAAAGGAAAAGCAGCCTGAATTACCAGTCAAGTATTTGTCAAGCACTGGTATGTGAAGAAATTAGAAATACATAATCTACTGCAGAACATATGTGGAAACTGGAAATTCCACAACCCCTCCCAGAGGGATGACACAGAAGGTCCCAAAGGCCCCTGAATCAGATAGCTGGTACGCTTCTCTTCAAGTCCTCCAGCCCGCCCCTCTGCCATATTACTCCCGAATCACCTTCTGCCCTCATGCTGGGTTAACTCCTGTTCCGTGTTCAGATTTACAGATCTTACAATCTTCACATTACAGAATATCACATAGACTGACTACATGTATGATGTCATGCTAATTCCAGAATATCACACCTGCTGACTACATTTATGGTTCATGCTAATTGAAATGGTGAGAAGGACCTAGAGGCCCAGGCAGATGCACCAGAGGGCAGGAAATAATGCCTGGGAGAGTTTCAGGGCCCAGGTGTGTGGGGTCTGCAGGGCTTCTCCTCTAGTAAAGGCCAAGTTCTTCAATCTTGTAGCTCCACTCCTAAGAAAGGGACATAGGTGGGATGGGCCTCTGGGGGTTTTGCAGGTAGTCTCTGCTGTACTGATGATTATGCTGGGACCCATTCATCAGACAGCCAAGTGGCCTGGAGAAGCCACGGTGCTGCAGCAGGGGGGCCGCACTGTGAGCTGCCCTGCCACATGAGCCATAGGATCCGGCTGAGTCCCTAATGGCAATACACAGGTGCAGGTGTCAAGTAGCCCTTTTTCAAGAGCCCCAGTTATGAAATATGTGCACCTCCCATCACCTCAGACCTCAGCTCAGTTGGTAGAAGCCCTGGTTCTCAGGCAGACAGCTCCACATCCACTAGAGGATGAGACATGGGTTCCGCTGGGTCATTCTGCATTCGCCTGCTAGAAACCAGATGCAAACAAAGGAATTTCTACATTGTACACACAGGGTTTCTGACATGCATTGGGGTTGAAAGGACTGCCTCTGTAATCCAGGGGCAGCTCCTGGTGCTTCCAGGCCCAGTGAGAATCAGAAAAGAGAAGCTGCAGCAATCGTGACCCAGCAAGACTGCAGCGACCTGGGCTCAGACCTTCCCTGCACCAGGCCTGCTCAGCCTCATTGTTCCCTGGGATCACTTTCCAAAATAAATTGCCTGCTCACAAGCCCTGATCTCAGACTCTGCCATCTGCTGTGAAGTTGGTAAGTGACTGAAGAGGGGAACACGAGGGTGAGAACAACTGTCATTAGAACAATGATTTTACTCCAAAGTCAGGCAACTCTCCAACATGCAAAAGGATAAACAAACTATAGTCCTGCCAGCCCACATAATACCACTCAGGATAAAAAGAAATGCACCACTGGCATAATCAGTAACAAGAGGAAACACAAGGGCATTATGCTTAGTGAAAAGAGGCCAAACTCAAAAGGTTGCAGACTGTAAAAGTCCATTTATATGTCATTTCGGAAGTGGGAAAACTTTAGGAAAAGAAACAGATTAACGGTTGTCAAGACCTGGGGGGACGGAAGGGGCTGATAATAAAGGATCATGAGGGAACTTCTGTGGGGTGACAGAAACCTTGAACCTGGCCCTGAAATTCAACCCCTGAACCTTGAGTTTCTTGGTGGTCATGTGACCAGGTGCACCTGTCAGACTCAACAAACTTTATGCTAAGAATGAGAAGACAGGTTCCAAAACAGTAAAATAGTCGCCAAAAATATTGTGCATTCACTTTCCCACCCAGAAAAGGCTCTGCAATCCCTTCACAATTTTCCTTAGCCACAGAATCCTAATAAAATTGATTATAAAGCTTTTAGACTTTTGGCCAATTATAGAGTCCAGAAAGGGAGACGAATTCATAGTTGCACCATAAGCAAACACAGTGAAGGAGACTAAAAACCCAGAACCAGCAGAATTAGAAACTAATAAAGAAATGACTTTTGAACAAGGGGAAGATCTATGATTGCCTTTGAAGACACAACTTTATTCTAGTACCTTATGATCTTCAGAGCATAAAATGATGATTCTGAATAACCAGAAGCAAATAATTCTATCAAGCAGATTCTGTTTAAGAAAACAGGGAGGTAAGACAGGAGGGGAAGGGGGTAAATTAAAAAATTTTAATTGGTTTTTTAATTTGGAAATTTATAAACAGGCCATGAAGTTTTAAAAAATCTACACATAGGCTCGGCGCCTATGGCTCAAGTGGCTAAGGCGCCAGCCACATACACCTAAGGTGGCGGGTTCGAATCCCCAGCCCGGGCCCGCCAAACAACAATGATGGCTGCAACCAAAAAATGGCCAGGCGTTGTGGCTGGCGCCTGTGGTCCCAGCTACTTGGGAGGCTGAGGCAGGAGACTCGCTTGAGCCCAGGAGTTGGAGGTTGCTGTAACCGTGATGCCACAGCACTCTACCCAGGGGGGACAGCTTGAGGCTCCGTCTCAAAAAAAAAAAAAAAAAATCTACACATACAAACCACTTATTCCATAGAGACACTGGATGTTACTATAGACATTTTTTTTTGGTCACATATGAAAGCATCAAGCAAGCTAGCAGAATTTGACACGGGTAGGTCATTAGATAACACAATTTTTATTATTTTATTATTATTTTTATTTTGCGGTTTTTGGCCAGGGCTGGGTTTGAATCCACCACCTCTGACATATGGGGCCGGCGCCTTACTCCTTTGAACCACAGGCGCCGCCCAACACAACTTTTATTAAATGGATAAAAGCTACATTAAACTCTCATGCCGATTTGATGTATGTAAATATCATTTAAGTTGACAGTTTAGTGATTAAACACCAAAGTCTAAGTCTGAATACTCTCCCACCACTTGTGAATTTGAGCAAGTTTCTCGATCTCACTTTGCTTCACTTTTCTCTTCTATAAAGAAAGGATAATAAAATGTCCCCACAGGATTCTTATAAGATAATAAGATAATACATGTGAAGTACTTTGAACTATGCTTAGTGAATAAGCACTCAGTTGGATAGCTGTTGTCATTTTTATTATTGTTATTACATGAGGACTTATTTTTGTTTGAGCTATCTTTGAAAAACATATCTTGTTAGATTTCCCCTTGGACCTGAATTAATAAGATATAATTGCAAATGGGTGTATAGCAATAGTGAGATTAAATAAAAAGAGAAAAAGCTTAGAATTAGCTCAGACCTGGATTTGAATAAAAGGTATCCCTCAACAAATACTTCCTAAGTGTCTACTTAGAAGAAGGCTTTGGCTGGGTTCTAAAGTTATAGCGGTAACAAGACAGCTCTAGCTCCAGTTCACAGGGGCTTAGAGCTCAATCAATCTTTAACTGGGGCCCTGGTGCTATTACTTAATCTCTCAATGCTTCAGTATCCCCATCTAGAAAATGGTGATAAATATAATATTTATCTCCTAAGGGCAATGCAAGGATTCAGGGGCATCACACATGACCTGCCTTCTCTGTGTAGTGTAGTAACTCAAAATATGATGCCATTGTGGATAGACAAGAACTGGTTCTGGCAGCCCCCCAATGCATAATTTACAAAGCTAATTTTAACATTCGAAAGACTATTCACTAATCAAACCTCACCAGCACCACAAAGATACTCACTTTCAAAAATATCAAATTCTAAGCAGAATAGGTAGTGCTTATGTAGTTCAATCCCAAAAGCATGTAAATTACATCTAATTCCATACTGATCTGTTATATTTCTTTCTTAAGTAAATTTAGCAGAAGTTTTGAAATAAGAGAGATAAGTTTTCATTTAATGTTCTGATTTGTATCTCATTTATTCCTGGCCCTTTGGAAAGATTAGAGAATGTCCCAAGGTAATTTTATACTATTTTTAATTTTCTTTCTAAATATATGTGATGCTTACGTATTAAATCATGGTTAAATTAACATCTGTGATTGATAAATCTTGTCGAGGTTTTCTTTGATAGTTTTCAAAAAGAACATGATACCTCATATATTTAGGTCCACATCTAACAACTATAGTTGATTTCCAAAGTTAACACATGCACTTAATTTCAAAATTAGTTGGTTACTATGCACGTTACCTAATTCTAATCTTTAGTACAATGTAGAGATAGATATTTTTTAAGAAGATTTAACTTATTGTCTTAGTGAAGATTTTAAAGCTCCAACCAGCAAGTGGTCATTTTCTTTTTTTAAGATTCACCCTTAAATTTATTTAAGGAAGAAATAATTGGCACTAGTAAGTTTTTAAAATGTACACTGGCAAACTAAAAAAAGCAGAGCAGCAGCATTTTGGAGTGCAAGAACAAAATCTGATGTTCATAGTATATTCGAACATTTACAGAAAAATTTGAGAACATGGCTTTATGCTCGGGACTGCAAAACTTGTACAGATTTATTTCCTTTTGAAGTTTTCATAGTGCAGCTAACATCAATGAACACTGGTGTAATGCTTTACAACTGAGAAGCACTTTCTCATAATGCTCCTTTCTGTGGCATCTGCAGGAAGATGAGTCAACTCTGCAATCAGCTTTTACTCCATGTCTGTCTTTACCTTGTACCATTCTACCATTATTTTTTCTTTCCTCTATATTTTAAATCTAATTTATTTTACCCCTACATTGCCTCCACAAACCCCAACTTAGTTTTAAAACACTTACATGTTGCGACATGTTTTGAGCCAGTTATGGACTCGGGAGAGGTCAAAGTACCTTTTTATTGCCACCTTGGTACAGTTTTTCAACAACTTATTTAACTGAATAAAGAAACTCCTTATCTTAGAACTGTTTCTATTTTACATTTAAGAAGGCTTTATAAATTCAACAGAGTTATCATGGCTTTGTATAAAGTTTAAACACATCCAAGAATAACACAATTTCACAGCATCAACAGGCAATGAGTTTCCATGATACCTCAGTGACCACAATGACAGATACTATAGTAAAGAAATGATAATAAAATTTTTAAAAAAACTGTCAAGAACATAATTAATTTACATGAACTCCCCATGTAGGCAGGTAAAATGAATTTCAAAAGCAAATATCATCATGTTATTCAGAGTTATATATAATCTCTTTTGACAGAGAATGGGGAAATTTATGCTTTCACTTTACACTTCACTGCCTTACACAGTATTTCCAACAGTCTTGCTAAGCAGAATTTTTTCTCTCTTTAAGAAAATGTTTACAAAGTTGAAAAAAAAAAACCAACAAAATAGTAACCTTAATAATGAAACAAAAACAACCCAACAAGTGGTAAGAGAACAGAGGTCAACTTCTTATGTCATAGTCATAAGGCCTATTCAAACAATGAAATAACAAGAAGACCGGTTGCAGATATAAAAAACCTGACCATTTATATTTCATAGATTAATCTTCTGAAAGAATAAACTGTCACAAACCAGTTAACATTTCTGAATATGAAAGCCAAGTTCTACATAATCCTGCTTTTAACTATACCTTAAATTACCCACTTAATTATTAAGAAATCTTTTAAAAAATAGAATCTAGAACTTTCCCATTAAACATATGAAGTCAGTAAAGCTGAAGTGTAGTTTAGGGAAAAATATCAAAATATAAAGACCATATCACAATGCTAGCAAGCCACAATTTTTATACCCATCAATTCTATCTCTATTAATAAAATAAGCATTAAGTAAGAAATAAATAAGAGAGATAAGAGATTCTACTGTCCGAAGAATCTAGTGTTTTTTCATTTTTGTTTTTCCTCCATTTTGAGGACTTTCATAATAAAAATTTCTTGGGACAACATTCCTTGCTACTTTTTGTAGAATGTTCTCACATTCTCACATTTATTCTCAGAAATAAACAGATAAAAGTTATTAAGTCCTGTGAATGTCTTCTTAGTTATAAGCATATTTGCTTTTGACTTGATAAAAACTTGAGTTTATCCCTATGCTTATAATAATTTCTTGACAATACTAAATTTTATTTACCATCATAAACCAACATCTGACTTACAGGAGCTGCAAGGAAGTAGATAGACAATTCAAATGGCTCCTCAGAAATCCAATGACCCAATTCCAAAGACCACAGTACCCATTGAAAAGAGAGAACCCAGCAGCCACGTGCAATTCCCAACAGCACATTCAGGGTGCGAAGAGGCTCTCTTGAGAGCACATGACTGGTGGTCTCACAGATTTCCCATGCAAATGAAATGCCATTCAGTTTATTCACAACCTGGATGACAACATTTGCTTTTCAGATGTCATGCTTGTCATGACTAATGTTCTTGTTGGCTTTGTGCTTTTTCCATTTTTCTTTGATTCCTCATGAGGTCTGATGAGGTCCTTTAAGCTCTCACACGAGCCATTTAAAACGTCATACCCCGCTGGTTGACTGTTAACATCTGAACCCAAAGGAGCATGTGAAATGTTCAAAGATGCTTCACACAGAGTTACCTGGATTATCAGGAGGGTGTGTTTGATGATTTGGGAAGAGGTAGGAGGAAGATTTTTGCTTTTCTCTTTCATCTGTTGCAATCTCTTCTCCATTGTGCTGTGGTGACTACTACTATTATTTGGGGGACTATATATTAATGAACCATTAGATTCAAATAAAAGAACAGGTACATCATTATCTAGAGTTGTTTTTTGCCTTAGTAATTCTTCAGCCATTTCCTCATATTTCTTCTGAAATCTTTTATCATTTTCTGGTGTCTTAAAAATAAAATCTTCGGGCTGCATACACTTACTGTTTTTTTAACTAGACTTGGTAAATGTTCATTAGTATTAGCTGCAGGGAACAATGAGTCATCAACCTGTACTCCAGCTGTCCTGCATTTTTCAACCCACAGCACTGAGACAAGCTTTACGTTTCTTTGCTGAGCTTTGTCCCAAGTGCTCTGATAACCATCTTTGAATACAACATGAGTTACGTGTTTGTTAAAAGTTTTTGAGACCTTTGCCCCATGTGTGTAAGTTGGTTTGTAAATGTCTTTGAATGATTTTCTCTTCCATTGGATGACCATACTTCAACATAGGCTACCACATCCTTCAGGATGGAACCCCCTGGAGTTCCAGGGGCTGCCATAATGAGCTGCTGGCCAGGTCATTTATTTATAAGAATTATTTGACATCCCCAAGAAAGATACTCTTATAAAAAAATGTGAATAAATTCTTGGAGATTATTTTAATAGGGCCTAAGTACTATTTCTTTGTAATGTGCATGTGATGTTTACACATGGTACTGGTTGAGGACTCTTTTTATATATAAGAAAAAGTAAGAAATAATAAAACAATTTAAAAAACACTTGTTGGGAAACAATATGGTTTGGCTATTGAAAATGAAGTACTCACTTCTTCACTGATGAATTTCCACTCCTGTTTCAGTTCTTCACACCACATGTCCCATTCTTTAGCAGCTTCCAGCAAACTCAGCCATTTCCCCCACAGAGCCAACATGGTTTGGAGCAAACACACACCATCTTTTTCTGTGCATCTGGGTCTCAAGTGTCTGAGGGCCTGTCGTAGTTTCATTAATTCTTCCCTGATTGACATAAGACTTGACACCAAGGCCTTAAAGAAAAGAAACAGAAGGGATATAATGTCTATTATTTATTCTGAAACTTACTATAAACTATTTTAAATCTTGAACAAGTAGTAATTTTAACCTTCCATAAATATTACATGATCCATTTCTTGTTTTTTGGAAGTTAATTTGGGCCAGACAAGAATGACCTATATATTATTGTATTCTGCATGAATACAGGACTATGGTGACAAATGATCCATAAATCAGTATTTCCAAGTAAGAATGTATCTTCAAAAGTAAATATTCTAGAGGTATGGTGGTCTTCCCTTACCTGTGGTTTTGTTTTCCAAGGTTACAGCTACCCATGGTCAAGTGCAGCCCAAAAATATTAAATGAAAAAAGTCAGAAGCAAACAATTCATATGATGGCTCTGAGTAGAATGATGAAATCTTGTGCCCTCCTGCTCTGTGCCACTTTGGCCGTGAATCTTCCCTTTGTTAAGTTCTACAGGCTGTATACTTCCCTGCTTGTTAGGCATGTACTGGCCTTCCTGATCATCAGATTAACTGTCTCGGCATCCCAGCACTTGTGTTCACAGTCAATGGCTACCTAATAATACCTACATCATATACCTCATCTCATTACATCAGCTTTTTATCATCTCACATCCTACCAAGAAGAAGCGTGAAAACAGTACCATAAGATTTTTTTTTTTTGAGACAGAGTCTCACTCTGTGTCCTGGGTAGAGTGCTGTAGCATCATAGCTCACAACAACCTCAAACATTTGGGCTTGAGCAATCCTAATGCCTCAGCCTCCTGAGTAACTGGGATTATAGGTGTGAGCCACTATCCCAGGCTAGTTTTTCTATTTTTAGTAGAGAAAAGCTCTCACTTTTGCTCAAGCTGGTCTCGAACTCCCAAGCTCAAGTGATGTACCTACCCACCTTGGCCTCCCAGAGTGCTAGGATTACAGGTGTGAGCCACCATGCCCAGATACAATAACATATTTTGAGAGACAAAGATCATATTCACATAACTTTTATTAATAGTATAGTATATAGTTATGGTTGTTCTATTTGATTACTAGTTATTATTACATTTTGGGGTTTTTTTTGGTTTTTCTTTTGTTTTGGGGTTTTGGTTTTTTTTTTTTGAGATAGAGTCTCACTTTGTTGCCCTTGGTAGAGTGCCATGGCATCATAGCTCACAGCAACCTCACACTCCTGGGTCAAATCAACCTCTTATCTCAGCCTCCTGAGTAGCTGGGACTACAGGCACCCGCCACAAGGCCCATCTAGTTTTAGAAATGGGGTCTTGCTCTTGCTCAGGCTGTTCTCAAACTACTGACCTCAAGCAATCTGCCCGTCTGGGCCTCCCAAGTGCTAGGATTATAGGTGTGAGCCACCACGCCACACCCATTTTTTGTTTTTCATTTTTTTTTGCAACAGGGGTACTGCTCTGTCACCGAGGCTGAAGTGCAGTGGCACAATCATAGCTCACTGCAGCCTTGAAATCCTGGGCTCAGGCAAGTCCTCCCACCTCAGCCTTCCAAAGTGCTGGGACTACTACCATACACCCTAATTATTACTGTTAATCTCTTACTGTGCCTAATTTATAAATTTAGCTTTACCATAGGGATATACAGAGAACACACAGTATGTCTTGGGTTCGGTACTATACACAGTTTCAGGCTTCTAGTCAGGGTCTCGGACCGTATCCTCAGGTAAGGGGGCGTCTACTGCACACTTTGTTATTTTAGCATAAGTCTCATGTTTTACTGGGTAGGTTTTTGCATAATACTTCAAGCATCAACACAATATGAAAGGGGTATTGGGGGTTGCTTTGTTTTTGATAAATGTTGCGTAATTTAGAATGCCCTCATTCAAATCCTCATAACATATAATACCGTAGATGCTAACAGATCAAAATAAACTAAGTAAAAAGTAAAACTGTTATATAACAGAGTCTAAGAAATCAACAGAATTCAGAGTTTATGACCGTTGTAGTAAGTGCTCCGGGGACACCAAGACTCTGCAGCCGCTCCAGCAGCCTCCGTCAAAGGAGCACCAAAGGTGAAGCCTCACAGAAGCTGTAAGGACAGACTCATGGGGAGGAGTGTCCTATGAATCCGCTCAGTTAAACTTCTCAGAAACCAATGCCTCATTTTTTTCTCTCTGGCTTTCGGGGTGAGAGATTTTCACGGGTGTAGAGCTCTGTGAGAAGATTCCTGTGGGCTATGACTGACCCACATTCTCTTCTGCCTCCGCCCACCTGTTCTGCCTGGTTTTGCACACAGACTTACCAGAGACTTGCAAATAGTGTTACCTTGCTCTGTTCCACGTGCTCTAAAGCTTCTTTGTAAGACACTGGCAATGGGGACATGGACTGCCTGAGAACTGCTTCCATTTTTCTGAGGTTATCAAAAATTTTCTCTTCAGTCTTTCTATAGCACTGGTAACTCTCAAGACATCTAATGAGGTACAGTTAGGAGAAAAAAATTGGTATTAAATCATATTTATACAATATTCTAAACTTCCTAGAATAAATTTTCCCACTTTTTTTTTTTTTTTTTCTTAAGACAGAGTCTCACTCTGTTGCCCTGGGTTGAGTACTACGGTGTCACAGCTCACAGCAAATTCAAACTCTTGGGCTCAAGTGAGCCGCTTGCCTTAGCCTCCTTAGTAGCTAAGACTACAGGCACCCACCATACCTGGCTATTTTTCTAAAAAATAGTGTCTCGTTCTTGCTCAGGCTGATCTCAAACTCCTGAGCTTAAGCAATCCACCAGCATTGGCCTCCCAGAGTGCCGGGATTACAGGTGTGAGTCACCATACCCAACCAACCCTAAACGCAAACTTTATCAGGCAGGTAGGGCTGTCTTCAAAATGCCTAAATTTGAGTTTGTTAACAAAGTTCACTTCAGTAAAGTGAAAACTATGCTCTTGAATATGTTAATTAGGTATAAATTAGCACAATTCTTTAAAAAACCACTTAGTCCCTTAAACGGCTCTTATCTTTTGACTTCAACTTCTGCAGTCTACCTTAAGGAATTAGGGAATTTATACTAAAAAGAGTAAAACCTTTTACATAATAAAATCTTTTTACTCATTAGAGTATTAATTAAAACAGCAAAAAATGGAACATCTTTTATGTCTAACAAAAAGGTATGACTAAGAAAATTAAAAGCTCGGCGCCTGTTACTCAAGTGGCTAAGGCCCCAGCCACATACACCTGAACTGGCGGGTCTGAATCCAGCCTGGGCCCGACAAACAACGACAGCC
>NW_003852510.1:6429902-6437171 GCF_000181295.1 Otolemur garnettii
AAAGAAAGAAAGAAAGAATATTAAAACAGGCTTAGTGCTCAGCTCAGCAGTTAGGGTGCCAGCCACATACACTGGAGCTGGCAGGTTTGAATCCAGCCTGTGCCAACTCTAACCACAAAATAGCCAGGTGTTGTGCCAGCTTCTTGTAGTCCCATCTATGTGGGTGGCTGAGGCAAGAGTGGCTTAAGGCCAAGAGTTTGAGGTTGCTCTGAGCTGTGACATGACAGCACTCTAGGGAGGGTGACATAGTGAGACTCTGTCTCAAAAGAAAAAAAAAAAGAAAATTAAAACAAGTCATTATTTAAAATATTATGTATCAATTAAAATTACTTCTGTAAAGTATTTGTTACAATGAGGAAAATGATGTTATGAAGTAAAAAATTTTACATTTTATATATAGCATTTTGAGATATAGCATAAAGTTATATATATAAAATAGAAATAGCCAAAATCCCCCATTGAAAGCAATTAAAATTCTGTATCAAATATATTTTTTATTATTATTTATTTATTTATCGGCACCCCCAAATATATTTTTTAAAAAACAACTCTTTTTTTTTTTTTTTTGAGACAGAGCCTCAAGCTATCCCCCTGGGCATAGCTCACAGCAACCTCCAACTCCTGGGCTCAAGCGAGTCTCCTGCCTCCGCCTCCCAAGTAGCTGGGACCAGAGGTGCCTGCCACAACGCCCGGCTATTTTTTGGTTGCAGCCATCATTGTTGTTTGGCCGGTCTGGGCTGGATTCGAACCCGCCACCTTAGGTGTATGTGGCTGGCACCTTAGCAGCTTGAGCCACAGGCGCTGAGCCTAAAAAACAACTCTTAAGACACACAAATAAACTGGCAAGGAATTGAGGCCTCGAACTCTATAAAATGGAAATACACAGAAATAAGTCAGGGTGCAGGGCCAGTTTATGCCACGAGGGCATTTTAGTTTTAATTTTCTTTGCTTCCTCCTAGAATGTAAGGGACAGATCACAAAGCCTGGAGCCAACCCCAGAAGGAGCGTCTGTTAGGTAACCTCCTCCGTAAAGATGTTTGTAACACATGTAACCATAGAGGACTGATATCTACAGAACACATTCCCAAAAACCATAATGAAATGACAGATGACCAATAAAATTGGGTCAAGTCTTGAACAAGCATTTTATAGAAGAGAAAATATATATGACCAGTAAATTTTCAAAAAGAAATCAAACTCAGTAGCTGTAATAGAAATGCAAATTAAAATCGCAATGAGATACAGCTTTTTCTCACTAGACCAGTAAAAATTAAGTCCTGCAATATCAGGTGTTGGCAAGGATATGGGACAACTGGAATATTTGTTTATATACTGCTGCCTTTTTTGACCCAGCAATCTGGCTCCTAGATACTCAAGGGAAGCTATTACATTAAAAAATGTTCCTAAGTGGCACTGCTTCTGCATGCAAAAACTGGAAACCATTCAAATGTCCATCAATAACTGGGAAAATAAACTTTCCTACAGGCAATAATCTGAGTAAACCTTGGGGGCCATAATGATGAGTTTGAAAAAAATTAAGTGGTAGAAGAATACGCACACACTAGGTGCTAGTTCAAAATTGTGAAAACAGGATACACGCCTGGTAAAAATACAACAGACACCAGGGCAATGGCAAATATAAAATTAGGATAGTGTTATGTCTCAGAGAGGGAAGAAGCACACAGAGGATTCAAATTAATCATGCTTATCTTTGAAGCTCTGGTTACAAAATGTTTGTTTTATTATTATTACTTTTATAAACAATCCATTGATAGATTAAATATATAATAAGAAAAAAGTATTAAAAATACAGTAAAAAAGCTACCACGGTTTCTTTAAATAATAATTTTTAAAAACCTTTCCTTATTTTCTAAATTATCTATAATGTACATGTATTAATTAAAACTCCCCATATTTTATATTCTTACAGCATTACGTTTAGAAGGCCCACCTACCGTTCTATGTCAGCCGTCTTTACTCTGATGGCTTCCTTCACGGCTGAGTTCTTAGAATCTAGTTCCTGTAAAGTACACTGAAGTTGGAGCTTGGCTTCAGGGCTGGATACAGCTGCTAGTTTCTCAGTGAGCTCCTGGACATCTGCTATTGCTGATTCCAATTCCTCTTGTTTCCTAAGAGGCATCTCTAGTGATTCTTCTGGATTATCGAGGTTTACTCTATGGGATGCAGTGATGGCTTCAAGGGAAGTGGCAATCTCCAGTGCCCTGGTGACTTCTTCTTCATAGCGTGTTAAATTTTCGTAAGCATCATTCAAGACAATCTGTGAATAGAAGATTAAATGCTGTGATAAAATTGTCAAACCTTTAGGGTTATTGTCATGCTTGAATTTTTGTAGAGTATTCATAATACATCTCTGAGTTTAATGAGAGTAGAATCCTCACACTTGCAGTTTGACATTATACTAGTATTTAAAAATGAATAATGTTTGGGCTTGGCACCCACAGCTCAGTAAGCAGGGTGCTGGCCACATACACTGAGGCTGGCAGGTTTGAGCCTAACCTGGGCCTGCTAAACAACAATGACAACTGCAACTAAAAAATAGCCAAGTGTTCTGGCAGGCGCCTGTAGTCCCAGCTACTTGGGAGGCTGAGGCAAGAGAATCACCTAAGCCTAAGAGTTAGAGGTTGCTGTGAACTATGATGCCACTGCACTCTACAAAGGGTGACATAGTGAGACTCTGTCTCAAAAATAAAATAAAATAAAAAAATAAAATGGGGGGCACCTGTGGCTCAAAGGAGTAGGGCGCCAGACCCATATGCTGGAGGTAGTGAGTTCAAACCCAGCTCTGGCCAAAAACTGCCAAAAAAAAAAAAGAAAAGAATAACTTTTGTTTGCCTAAACAAAAATTGTTTCTAGATTTTCTAAGACTCTAAATTCAAAATAACATCTTATGAATCATGTTTACTGAGTTAGGTTCCTACTCTGAAACTCTTATACTAGACTATGAATTATATAAAATGAACTGAATATATTTGTTATGAATAACCTTAATATCTGTGAACAAATGAAAGTAAAAAACTCTTGGCCACTGAATTTAGTTTGGGGACATCACTGAATGCCTCCAGATCTTAGTCTTCTCTATGAAATAACAATTGAAAGAAAAGACTTTTAAGGCCCATTCCAGGCCAGGTTTAATCATAATATTTAGGGGCTCTATGTATGTTGTTTCTTGAAACTTTTATTAAAGCCAAGTAGCGAAGTACTCAAATTACTCACTTGTTACAAACCTACTTAAAGGTTATATGAGGTTTCCTAACGCAACTTTACATTTCTATAGCATTTATACCTATCAAACTATTTCAAAAATAAGATCTAACAATAACTCTTTGAATTAGAAAAGGAAGTTAATTTCTCCTTTATGTAAACTGAATCTGACAAATATAAAAATACTACATAAAGCATTATATTCAGCACGGTGTGAATTCCAGTGATGCCTAAAATTTCAGAAGGATAGGAGAGGGAATATGTCGGAGTTGCTCTTCCACAGAGGTCAGCAAGCAGTCACAATTACTCAACTGGACTGTTGTAACAGGAAAGCCACTATATTCGGTACATAAACCAAAGGGCATGGATGTATTCCAAAAAACCTTATTTATAAGCACAGTCACTATGTGCAGGATTTGGATCTGATGGTCCCTACTTTGGAATCAGACAGAACTCAATTAGAATCCTGGTTCTATTATTGCTGCAAGACCCTCAGAAAAATCTTCATGTCTCTGAACTTCAATTTCCTTATTTTTGAACAGGCCTAATAAAAGCACCCACCTCACAAAGTTGCTGGAAAGATACATAAAAAGATAATCACAGCCTCAGGCATCTGTAAAAACTGGCCCCAGATCATTTATTCAGGAAATTTCTTGCTTATGCCCATTAGCAAGGACAAGCAAACTACATGTATCTAGAACCTGAACTAAAGCCTATCCAACTCTACACTAATAATGAATTACATGTTTATCTTACAGGTAACAGCTGGAGACAAGACAGAATCAGACATTCTTCTACCTGCCCAGAGACATCCACATAACTGATGCTTCCATCACTCCCTTATTTTATATAAAATGTAGATTTGGGGCCTCACAAGAAACTAGCCCCTACCTCATCAGTGCACACACACCCTGGACCCCCTGCCTTTTTCCTTCTCTCTGTATGCTTTTAAAACATTGAAGTTTCCAGCCTCCCTTTGGAAAAAAACGGCCACAGTTTTTGTTTTTTTACAGTTTGTGTTTTTTTCCCTTCAGGACATCCTCAAAATCTTGGCTTTCTAAACCTCCCTTGATTAAGATATTTGCCTCAGTCATTCATCTGGGTTGACAGATTAAATATGAAGTATTTAGCACTGTGCCTAGAACACAAATGTTAGTTATAACTAACTACACCACATTCCCCCTACACCACATTCCGATCATATTTTACTATCTCTAAAAACAAAAAAACCCCTAGTTTGTCCTAAGTTCCACAGAGACAGAAATAAACCTATCAGATTTGTCTTTTTCCAAACTATAAGGCACTGCATTTAGATGCAGAGTGTGTCAGGATTATAAACTGGTTTATTGCAATTTTTAACAATGGCTATCCTCCTGTAGAGAATTTCCCTGTAGAAACTGTAACTTCTTTAGAAGCACAGATATTAACTAGCAAAACACAAAGCAGACATCCTCAAACTGCAGCCCACTGAGGACATTTATCCAGCCTGCCGGGTGTTTTTGCCACTGCTGCCTGTCCTGCTTTGCAGCTGACTTGTCCTGGCCCGCAGACTGGCCCTCCAGCGGTCTGAGGGACAGTGAACTGGCCCCTTGTTTAAAAAGTTTGACCACCCCTGACACAAAGCCATGAAATAAAAACAGATGCACTAACTGCCTGATTTTAAAAAAACTTACCATGCGCATATCAATGCTCCCAATAAGCTGCCTTTGAAGGTCTTCAATGTCATGTAATTTTGTCTCCAAGTCACTGGTTTCAAAAGAGCTTTCTTCTCTTTGCCTCTCAATAGCAGTCACAGTTTTAATACTAAACATTTCTGCCTGCACTTGTTCTTGAAATGCTTCACAATTATCCTTTTCATTTTGAATATGTTTAATTTCCAAATTTATAAGTAAAGGCTGCTGTAATTGAGATTTTATCTGATTTAAAATATGTATGCAATTTTCTAATTTGTCCAGAAAATTCTTCTTATCCATTTTTTTGGGCTGGAATTCTAGTACCATGTTTTGAAGAACCTTATGCAACTTATCATTTTCTTCAACTTTCAGCTTTATTTGTAGTATTTCTTCCTCTTTGAATGAGTCATCGAAGGCCTTATTTTCATTTAAATTCTTTACTATCTCATCATATAAGCGCTTGGCTTTTTCAATTTTCTGGTTCAAAATTTGAGCACTGAGCACATTGGATTCTGGTAGAGTATTAGGAGCTTCCAGTACTGCTTCAGCACCTTTCTTAATCTGCAAATCCATAACTCTCATTTTATTTAGTGATGCTTGATATTTGCCATATTCTTTTTCAAATGTGTCTAACTGCTTAATTTTTTCTTCAAGTTCTTTCTCTTTTTCAAATACTTGTGTTTGTAATTGGTGAAGTTTTGAACCATCCCACTTTAGTCCCATGTAATCAAACACTTCTTTAAGTTTCAATGCTTCTAAGATGCTATGTTGAATACCAATGAATCTATCTTTAAGATTATGGGTCTCCTCTTTAACCTCTTGATTTATTTCTTGAAGTAGGAGTTCATTGTGTTGTATACTATCAACCTCCTTCTGAAGCACAGATGTTTTTTCATGGAGTTCTCTGTAAAAATTTATCTTGTATTCCACTTCTCTACATTTATTCTGAATGAATCTCTGCATTCTGTTGGCTCTAGTCTTCAGATTCTTTAAGTGATCATCCAGAAATAATTTCTCAAACACATTTAGACCCTCAAAGATGGTTGGGAGTTCCTGAAGATGTGTTGAGAGGACACTTACAATTTCCTGCAGTTCCTTCTGAGATGACTTCAAAGTGACATGGTGATGTTCCAGTTCAGCTTCTGTGGAGGTTGTTTCCACCTTGGGAATCATCAGTGTTTGCCCTCCTTGAAGTGTAAGTTGAAGCTTTCTTATTACTGAAAATAATTTGCTTCTTTCCTCCAATTTTAATTCTAATTGCTGTGATGTGTGAGTTGATTTTAAAACCAACATTTGGTATTGCTTCTGTAAGTCCTCTAGGAGATTATTTAAATCATCACTCTCACATGCTGTCAGGCTGGGAACGTTGGCTTTGATCTCTTCCACCAAGGACTCCACAGCCTTCTGCCTATCCAGAATGCCGTCATGTGTCACCTTGCATTTTCTGATCTGGGCAAGAATGTCGTCTGTGAGAAGGGAAATGGGGGTGGTAACGAGTTCACTCAGCAGATTCTTGATCCACAAAATAGTCTCTTTCACTTTGTTCCTCAGGTCACTCTTCTCAATCTGACGCTCTGCCTCTAGGCTTAACAGCTGTACCGCTTCTAATCGCTGCTTCAAATTATTTATTGCATCCTCCAAAAGTTTCTTTTCATTTTCTCCCCAAATCCTCTTCATCTGAAGTTCAGCTTGCCCCCTTAAAACAGAAAATCTGTGCTTGATGGCCTGGAGTTCAGTGGCCAAGGCGATAATGCTTTGGTTGCCCTCCTGTTCTGGAGAGTCCAGCCTTAACTGTAGACACTGCTGCTGCTGCTGCAGAGAACTCTCAAGGTCTTGCAACTGATTCATGAAGGATAGGAATGCACTGTATTCCACTACTTGCTGAGAATACTTCTTTTCAACCAGTTGTTCTACCTGTTCCCAACCATGTTCCAGGTGCTTAATCTGGATTTCCAGCAGTTTCTGATCCATGTCTGTTGCATGATTTGATAAATTCTCCCACTCGAGTTTCAGCTTGCTTAAAGAAACTTTCTCTTTTTCCACAGATGCCAGGAATTTTTTAATTTTGTCCAGATATGTTACACTATCCAGTGGTCCCCTAGAAAAAGAATAAAAACAGAGTTTGTTAATATTTAGTATTTATGGCTCAGTGGCTAGGCCATATGCACTGAGCTGGCAGATTTGAATCCAGCCTGGGTCTGTCAACAACAATGACAACAACCAAAAAAAAAAAAAAGACATGTGCTGTGGCAGGTTCCTGTAATCCCAGCTACTTGGGAGGCTGAAGCAAAAGAATCACTTAAGCCCAAGAATTTGAGGTTTCTGTGAGCTGTGACGCCATGGCACTCCACCTAGGGCAACATAGTGAGACTCT
>NW_003852510.1:6437191-6446825 GCF_000181295.1 Otolemur garnettii
AAAAAAAAAAAAAAAAATTGGTATTTATTATCCATTGGCATGTAGTTAGATGTCAATAAAAGAAGTCAATTCTGTTTTGAATTCACAGAAAAGAAGATTAAATTGTCTATAAAAGTAGTCTATCCTTAAATAAAAGATTAAAAAAAAATAGTCAGGGCTAGGCACAGCGGCTCATGCCTGTAATCCTAGCACTCTGGGAGGCCAATGCAGGTGGATTGCTTGAGCTCAGGAGTTCAAGACCAGCCTGAGCAAGGCGAGATGCTATCTATCTCTTCCAAAAATAGAAAAATTAGCCAGGTGTTGTGGTGGGCTCCTATAGTCCCAGCTACTTGGGAAGCTGAATCAAGAGGATCTCTTGAGCCCAAGAGTTTGAAGTTGTTGTGAGCTATGATATCACAGCACTCTATCCCAGGGCAAGAGTGATACTCTATCTAAAAAAAGAAAGAAAAAATTAGAATCTGTTTACTGTGGCTTTCAATTAGTTGCCAAAAACTTAAAAATAAAATGAGTATCATAAAAATGAAGAATGATGGGAAAGGAGGAAAGAGTCAAAGAAAGACGTATGTGAAAATGCTTTGTACGAAGGTTTGTCTGAACGGTGAGGAATTACCGCAATAGCCAACCTCTTTGTATCATCTTTCCAATAGTAAGAATATAGATATCGACTGAGAAGTTGCACTTATCAAGATAATCTTATGAATATAAAATTATTTCCTCAAGAGATAGTACTGAAAGTAAATCCCATTTAGGTATAAGTATAAAACAAATGTTTTTAATGAGAAAATGTTTATACATTAAGACTGTATCTGCCACAAAAGAAGAACATATTATTTTATAAAAATTACAAAAAATATTCAACATCTACCAAACTATTTAAACCAGTTATGTTGATAGAAAACAATTACATACATGTTTCTCTCCCCAGCCCCGAGTTTAGAATGTATTATTTATTTATTTTTTAGAGACAGAGTCTCACTTTATTGCCCTCGGTAGAGTGCCATGGCATCACAGCTCACAGCAACCTCCAACTCCTGGGCTTAGGCGATTCTCTTGTCTTAGCCTCCCAAGTAGCTGGGACTACAGGTGTCCGCCACAACGCCCACTATTTTTTTTGTTGTAGTTTGGCCGGGGCCAGGTTTGAACCTGCCACCCTCGGGATATGAGGCCAGCACCCTACCCACTGAGCCACAGGTGCCGCCCCAAGTTTAGAATATATTAACAAAAGTCGTACTGAACAACACAGAACTTAAATCTATTTTGCAGATATTTATAGTGTGAATCATTTAATAAATTACTTTGTAAAATATACTCAGTAACAAACTTTTTTTTTTTCATGAAACCAATCTAGTTTTCTTAAATGGCTTCTGTTATGGTCATTTTATATTTTGAAACCTAATTACTAATGTGATGGTATTAGGAGGAGCTAGGTCATGGAGCCTAGGAGTCAAGGATGGAGCCCCTAATGAATAGCATTAAAACCATTAGAAAAGAGACCCAAAGAGGGCACTGTTCCTTCTGCCATGTGAGGACATGGTCAGGGGGTGCTATTCATGAACCAGAGAGGAAGCCTCACCAGACACTGAGTCTGCTGTCACGCTGGGCTTCTCACACTTCCCAGCCTCCAGAACTGTAAGAAATAAAAATCTGTCTTTCAAACGCCACCCAATCCACAGTATTTTGTTATAGCAGATCAAACAGACTAGGACATTTTCCATATAGAACTAATTTCTATACTGTAGTTTTTATAATATCCTTTAACAGCATAAACTCTTAAAACCCTGACCTGTCCAAAGTAGGAGGCTGTCCTTGGATTAAAAGGATGCAAGTCCTGAACTCTCACGCTTACCCAAGTCCTGAACTCTCACACTTACACTTTTAGGCTTTCTCTTTCTGTCATTGAGGCTTTCAGAGATGACTCAGCAGTAGTAAAGTGCTCCTGAAAATCTTTAAGAAGACAATATTGGCTTTTTTTAGTTTTCTTTAAAGTCACAAGTGTCTTAAGCAGATTATCCAAGTAGAGTGTGGAATATCTCGTAGTGTGGAAAACCAAGGCACTTGTTTCTCTTTGGTTGAGACATTCGGTTTGTTCCAGTGGTTCAATGGCTGCTTTTTTTGCCTCCAAGTGCGTATATAATTCCTAAAATCATGTCACACACATCAGTAAATATATGCTCACCCAGTCACTCATTAATTAATTAATTCATTTTCTTTCCTTTCCTTTTCCCTTCAGATAATATAGTCTATCCCCCAAAAATGTTTCAAATATTTCGTTTACACCTAGAGAAACTAAGGTCCTAATAATACTTGTTATTATTTTTTGTTAAAATCTGAAATTCAACATTGGTCCAACATTGAATATCAATAAGATCACCCTATTGTAACAAGGTATTCTGCAACGTCTAAAAAGAATTACCTCATTTTATTATTCATGTACGTTACCTCTCCTGTTTTAGATACATGTTTGCTATTACATAAACTTAGCTAAAACTTTCCAGATCATTATAGATTCACTTTATAAAACAGGGCCTTATTGGATTTTTAGATTACTATACAAAGCTAGACGAACACAAATACAGAAACAGAACTATGTAAACAAAGCTGTAAAACAAAGAAAAGCACCTCTCTAACATGAATATTAGGAAAAATACAAGGAATTCGTCAGAAGCAGAAAAACAGATATGACTAAGAAAAGGAATGATGGCAAGCCCAAATCTCTGACTTCTGCTACTGAATAAGTTTTTAGAAACTTTGTGAAAGAAAACTAATGTTCGTTAAACTCTTCTACTTTTTAAATAGCAAGATTTACACAACTTACTGATTAGTGCATAATTATATAGTTACCAAATTGATCATCAGGCAAAGGTTAAATAAGACTTTTCACTCTACACAAGCAAGTTTTTGGTAATTAAAATACATTGTATCTCACTGGGTGAATTATGCAATCACGCTGCCAGTGTTCCTCATGTTTCCATACCTCTATCTCTTTTAATTGTTCATTTCTTAACATAATGTCTAATTCTAAAGGTTGATTTTGCAGCTCATTGACTTTCTGCTCATCTTCGGTGTTTTTCATGCTTTCTTGAACATTGGGAGAAAGTTGTTTTGACATAACCGTTTCCACAGCTGAATTCTGAAAATATAAAAAGATTAATTGCTGAATAGTCTACTTTCCAAATAAATAATTTTTATTTTTTTTGATGAAAACACCCCAGTTTCTTCTATTTACTTAGAATAAAGACTTTTAAAAAGTATATTTGGGCACTACCAAAGATGATTTTTTCTTAACAATAATTAATACCTATGTTGGTAGCCTCTCCCCACCCCTAAAATGAAACATTTTCAACAAGATAGTACAGGATTAAGCACAGCTCAATTATCTACTGAGATTTAATCTACAGAAATAATTTATAGAAAGAAAACATATATGAACAAAAGTTCCCAAGTTTATAATGAGCGTTTGCTATGATAGAAAGGGCAGGGCAAACAGTAGGCACCCATCATTACCTATAGTAATTTAATATAAGTGGACAGCTGGAGAAACACCAACATTTCATAATATTAAGAATAAATTATGTCTTAAGCCAATCAGTAGTAAGAATCTAAACCTAGGGAAGGCAGAACAGGTCACATACGATGTAATCTGGCCTTTGCTGAAAGCTATAATGACCTCAGATTCTCAATAGGACACCTACACAGACAATGCATCTACATCCACTCAATCATTTTATCAACAAATACATGAACTCAGCACCATGCCAGTAATTTTTAAAAGATATAAATTATTTTGCTAAGGTATTAGTTTTTATTTTTGGGTAACTTCATAAATGAAAAACCATTTTATTTTGCCATGTACTCATGTCAGTAGAATTCTTGAGGTATCTAATCTGTAAATAAAATGTTCCCACATCCACAAACAAGGTAGAAATTGTTGCTTTAAAAATACCCCCTAGAAAGCATTAATACAATAAAATGTTCATAGGCAAGATGGTATGAAGGGGGATATAAGGGAACTTTCTATAATATCTTTGCAACTTTTCTGTAAATGTAAAACTATTCTAAAATTAATAATTTCAAAAAACTTCCTGGCGCCTCACCAGTTCTAACTGGTAAGAGAATTCAGCTGTCCAGGGTTATTGGTTTTGAAGGACTCAATTGGCACTTAGCACAAATCATTTCTTCCAAAAGGTTGCAAGTGAATGAAATAATTTTGTGAATTTCCTCCAGGCCTAACAATTTCCTCATGTGAACTATGGTGAACATCTATACTGAGGGCACCATCTCAAGGGAAAAAGTCGGGGAGAAGAAAAGAGAGAGCTGTCACATCACAGGAGCCACAGTCACAGGCGTAGACACCTTGCGACTGTCTTTGTTTCTTAGAAGACTCCCATAAATTGAACGAGGGCACAAGAGACCTGAGTAAAGGCCCACATGCTAGACCCCATGAAAGCTTTATCTGTTATTAATCATCTACAAAGAGTTTAAAGCCTTTGGTTTCTTACCTGGCAAACAAGAGCCTGAGGACTACTATGATCACAGAGGAAAATGACAGCACCATTTCTAATGACTGCCTTCAGTGGTCAGGAAAAGTGTTCAGAAAAACCACAAATCACCCCAAACACCATTCTTTACCAGCCTCCAAAGTCACATCTCTAACTTGGCAGAAAAGCCAACAGAATCTCTCAAACAAACATTTCACGTTCAAAAGGTGATATTCCAGCGCTCCTGCCAGAGAGTTTAGAACACAGACTCCAGGTCCTGATTGGCTCCCGGCCTGGCTGCTTCACAGCCAGGCTTTCTTTGCTCACTACCCTTCACTATGCTTTGTTGTGATTCTCCACGCTCATGTGAAACATTTTATTTTAAAATGTATAGTATTTCAAAAGCACGTGCAAGAACAAAATATTACAGAGACTCATTACTAATAACACAGATATAAGTGATTTAATTTTTCATATTGAAAAAAAGAATTTTAATGGCCAGGCACAGTGTTAACATCTGTAATCCCAGCACATTAGGAGGCCAAAGTGAGAGGACCAGGTTTAAGCCAGGTTTAAGACCAGCATAGACAACACAGCAAGACCTAATCTCTAAAAAAAAAAAATTAGCTAGGTGTGGTGGCACACGCCTATAGTTCTAGAACTATAGGGAGGCTGAGGCAGGAGGATCACTTGAGCCCAGGAGTGTGAGGTTGCAGTGAGCTGGTCTAGGCAAGACAGTGAGACTCTACCTTAAAAAATGAATTAATTAAACAAACAAACAAACAAATAAATAAAAACTTAGTAACTTCACTCTCAATCTTGGTAGCAAATTTCCCTCCCTTCTACCAGAGGGATGGCCCAATGGCAGAAGAGAAGAGAAAAGATCTTCCAAGAGATCAGAGACAGTTTGCTTGACAGGAGGAAATAAAGAAGGATATTGTTTTCTGTTTTTTTGAGACAGAGTCTTATTTTGTCACCCTCGGTAGAGTGTCATGGCATCCCAGCTCACAGCAACCTCAAACTCTTGGGCTTAAGCAATTCTCTTGCCTCAGCCTCCCAAGTAACTGGGACTACAGATGCCCACCATGATGCTCTGCTATTTTTTTGTTGCAGTTGCCATTATTGTATAGCTGTCTAGGGCCAGGTTTGAACCCACCACCCTTGGTGAATGTGGCCAGTCCCATAATCATGTGCTGTGGGCGCCGAACCAAGGAAAGATATTGTAATCTGTGAAGAAAAGATGCTAAAATTAAATTGATACCCATTACTCAACAGATTCTGCTTGAACGACAACTAACAATCACTGTGCTTAAGAGAGTTCAGAATGAATCCAGAAATGAACCATTCACATGTGACTGCAGTTCCTGCATTTATCATAGATGGGATCCTTCTGAGAATGTTAGAATAGGGAATTATGATACAGAGCCAACTTATCCATAATGCTTATTATCCTTGTACTTTTCTCTCTTGGTGGTAATTTTATGAAGCATGCTGAGAAAGCTTCTCTATGCTAGAATAAAGTATACACCAATAATTTTTCATTTAATTCAATAATTAATTCTTCATTTAATTACTATCTTTTCGTTTAAGTTCCATGTAATTTTTTTTCAAGTCCATCCTTTTTTCTCAAAATACTCTATTCCTCCCTTATGATTTCTTCTTTATATCACTAATCATTTTAAACACATTACGGTGTAAAGTATTCCTACCACTGCTCCCCATCGTGTTCTCAGTGTATCATTTTCTCTTGTTTGATGTGATGGTGCTCTTCATTATTTACTTATTTATTCTTAAATAACTCTTCGTTGTTGGACTTTTTTTTTTTTTTTTGAGACAGAGCCTCAAGCTTTCCCCCTGGGTAGAGTGCCGTGACATCTCAGCTCACAGCAATCTCCAACTCCTGGGCTCAAGCGAGTCTCCTGCCTCCGCCTCCCAAGTAGCTGGAACCACAGGCGCCCACCACAACACCTGGCTATTTTTTGGTTGCAGCAGTCATTGTTGTTTGGCAGGTCCGGGCTGGTTTCAAACCCGCCACCTTAGGTGTATGTGGCTGGCGTCCCAGCCACTTGAGCCACAGGCGCCAAGCCCGTTGTTGGACTTTTTTATTCTCTTGTGAGACCTTTTCTTTCTAGTATGAGAAAGAAGCTTTCTAGCCCTTTCTCTGGCACAGAAGGGCACAAGTTTTTCAAGGGCCCATGTCTATCGTGGCAATCACCAAAGCAAGGCCCCTCCTGACTCCTTATCTGGACATTTGATTCCTTCCCTTCTACACTGCTCCTAGAATTTCTCTTAAAAAAACCCACAAAACTATAATTAGCATAAATGTAAGATAATGTATGGCTTTTAAACAGTGTATGAAAGTGTGCATAGTAAGCTTCTGAGCACAGGTGAAATTTTTAAAGCTAATAATAAACTTAAACTGGAAAAATTACCATTCTATCAAAAGCATGGTTGGGTCAATATGCCAACTATTTTTTTTTTTTTTAAGTATTACTTTTTTCCCAACCACATACCTTTTTTTAGATTTTAGTCTGTTTGGAAAACAATAAGAGGTGAGAATAAGAATTATCATTGACTCTCATGAAGGACAGGGAGTGCCATTTTCACCTTTATATCCCTTAATTCATGAAGTAAACATTTTACTTTAACAATTAGCTTTTAACAAGATGGTGCCCGAGGCAAAGAAGGAAGCAAAGGCTTTGAAAGCCAAGAAGATAGTGTTGAAAGATGTCCACAGACCCACACAAAACACAATCCACACATCACCCACCTCCCAGCAGCAAACTATCAGCACAGCAGAAAGAGGCAAGTTAATAACAGTGTCAATAGCCCTCTCCCCACTCAGGGTCCATGGTCATGGCTGGGGTAACTTGTGCCAATCAAAAAGCTGAATCCAGGGCAGTGCCTGTAGCTCAGTGGGTAGGGTGCCGGCCACATGCAGCAGGGTTGGCGCCTTCGAACTCAGCTCAGGCCTGCTAAAACAAAAAAATAGCTGGGCATTGTGGTGGGCGCCTGTAGTCCTAGCTACTCGGGAGGCTGAGGCAAGAGAATCACTTGAGCTCAGGAATTTGAGGTTGCTGTGAGCTGTGATGCCATAGCACGCTACTGAGGATGACAAAGTGAGACTGTCTCAATTGAAAAAAAAAAAAACCTAAATCAAGGTGGGCAGACTGCTTGAGCTCAGGAGTTCAAGGCCCGCCTAAGCCAGAACAAGACCCCATCTCTAAAAAATATCTAGGTGTTGTGGTAGGCACCTGTAGTCCCACCTACTCAGAGGCTGAGGCAAGAGAATCACTTGAACCAAGAGTTTGAGGTTGCTGTGAGCTATGATGCCATAGCACTCAACTAAGGGCAACTGAGTGAGACTTTGTCTCAAAAACAAAAAAACCCAAAAAACAAAATTCATCACTCATAACCTGCCAACTGAGGGGCAGAGTATACAGGCACTCTAGAGGATGTATTTCTTTTTTTGTCTTTCTTTCTTTTTTTTTTTAAGTTTTAGGCCAGGGCTGGGTTTGAACCTGCCACCTCTGGCATATGGGGCTGGTGCCCTACTCCTTTCAGCCACAGGTACCACCTTAGGATGTATTTCTTTATTTGCTAAAGCCATTCCCATATAGAGCAGTGAAAAACAATGGTAAGCATGAGCAGACATGACCATCAGAGACAAAATCAAAAGGCAGGCCCACACAGTCTCAGAGGCAGCCTATTTCTCTTAACAGAACATCTAGAATGTTAAGGTGACCGGTAAGGCACAGCTAGCCACAACCACCTCTCAAGCCTCCTCTCTGGCACTTTCCTCTTCCTCTGCCCACTATGTCCCACCCACAGTGCACTTAATCAGCTTCCAAAACTCCTCCAGCTGTCTCCATGGCAGAAGGAAAGAGATTAAATGCCCAGCCCTGAGCTCCCGTAATTCCAGGGGATGATTCTAGGCTCAGTCCGAATGCTGCTTCCTGAGAGACACTCTCTCTGATCTTACAGTTTAGGTCAGATTCCTTGATTAAAGGTCACCATGGAACTGGGTCTCTTCCTTTAGTTCCTGTAATTAGGCCCTCACAAGTGTAATCAGTTAATTATAACACATGTCTACCCATCTAAACCAGCAGCTCCATGAGAACACAGAGCTGTCTATGTCTGAATTCTCGCAGCCCATTCAAGAGATCACTCGAATCTTAAACTCTGGGGCTTAAGTGGTTCTCTCGCCTCAGCCTCCCAAGTAGCTAGGACTGCAGGCGCCCGCCACAACACCTGGTTATTTATTTATTTATTTATTTATTTTTTGAGACAGAGCCTCAAGCTGTCCCCCTGGGCAGAGTACCATGGCATTACAGCTCACAGCAACCTCCAACTCCTGGGCTCAAGCGAGTCTCCTGCCTCAGCCTCCCAAGTAGCTGGGACCACAGGCGCCCGCCACAATGCCTGGCCATTTTTTGGCTGCAGCCACCATTATTGTTTGGCGGGTCCGGGCTGGGGATTCGAACCCGCCACCTTAGGTGTACGTGGCTGGCACCTTAGCCGGTTGAGCTATAGGCGCCGAGCCAACACCTGGTTATTTTTTTGTTGTAGTTGTCATTGTTTGGCAGGGCCAGGCCAGGTTCAAACCCACCAGCCTCGATGTATACGGCCAGCGTCCTAAACACTGTAACTATGGGCACTGAACCAATTTGTGGGGTTTTGAGTGGAGTAAAAAAGAAACTGAGGAGCTGTCAACATAGCAGTCGTTGACCGGATATCTGTTAGGAATGACAGGGACAGGGTTTAGCTGGGGCTGAGAGAAAGTGGGGAAAGTTTGAGACAAAAGCTGGAATGATGAGATGAGGCACCTATGGCAAGTCAGCCAGGCCAAGAGGACGCATCGCACATTAGCTATATTAAAGGCATTAAAAAGTCACAAAATAAAGAAAACCTATTTGAATTTGTCTAATCCTACAATTTTATAACTTATTCAGACTTCAATTTTCTAGCCGCATAATCCATGTTGGAAAATAATAGAGGTAGAGTTTCAGACTAGGCTCTAGGTCCAGATCTCCTGGACCTTCAACTCCCTCACCTGAAATGCAAGACTAGAAACAGATATTTCTGAGGTCTTTCAGCCTAACGTTTTAGAACTTTGGAACATGTTCTCCAAGGCATGTTATTATTTTTTTTTTTTT
>NW_003852510.1:6446845-6447165 GCF_000181295.1 Otolemur garnettii
AGTAGAGGGATGTGACATCATAGCTTACAGCAACCTCAAACTCTTGGGCTTAAATGATTCTCTAGCCTTGCCCTCCCAAGTAGCTGGGACTACAGGGCCCTGCCACAACGCCTGGCTATTTTTGGTTGTTGTAGTTGTCATTGTTGTTTGGCAAACCCAGGCTAGGTTCGAACCCACCAGCCCCAGTGCATGTGGCTGGTGCCCTAGCTACCGAGCTGCAGGCACTGAGCCTGTGGCTCAAGTGGCTAAGGCACCAGCCACATACACCTAAGGTGGTGGGTTCAAATCCAGCCTGGGCCTGCCAAACAACAATGATGGCT
>NW_003852510.1:6448087-6459381 GCF_000181295.1 Otolemur garnettii
GAGGAGGAGAAGGGAAGTAGAAGGGAAGATTAGTCCCAGATCAGATTCAAATAAAAATATCCCCTAAATTTTATCTAAATGAAATTCTTGGCAATACATTAAAGATATCATTTTTTGAAAACTGCAATCATGCTTTATGGAAAATTCTAAGATTAATAAAGTATATTCAAAATGAAGTAAGAGAAAATAAAAACTTCCTGGCTTGGCACCCACAGCTCAGTAGTTAGGGTGCCAGCCGCATACACCGGGGCTGGTTAGTTTGAACCTGGCTGGAGCCTGCTAAACAACAAAGACAACTGAAACAAAAAAATAGACAGACATTGTGGTAGGAGCCTGTAATCCCAGATACGTGGGAGGGTGAGGCAAGAAAATCGCTTAAGCATAAGAGTTTGAGGTTGCTGTGAGCTGTGAAGTCATAGCACTCTACCAATGGTGACATGGTAAGTCTCAAAAAAAAAAAATTCCTAAAAATTCTTCTGGACTTTTAAAATAATCTGATAAAAGTCTCTCTAGATGTCAAAAAGATGTAAACTCAGTATTAATTAGATATTTAATTAGTGTTAGATTTTAAGCTGTGACAACTCTATATCCATATTCTAGCAGAAAACAGGTCTCAATAAATGTTTTTAATGATTGAAGTGCTTATTTTCATTCTCACATAGGTTTAGATTAACCAGATTTAAATTCTGTAAATTGAGCTTTTATGCACTCTATGTATTTGTTAGACTGAGACCTTGCTGAAGTTGTTTAGGCTAAGTTACGGCATTTGTCACATCATACCATATGTTATCTATGGATAGCTTTGATCTCTTTCACTAGCTGCTGTTTAACCTTAAAATTGTTATTGACTTTACATAGTCCAATGTTATGTAATGTTATAAAGTCTAATATTACATAAAAGTAAACACAGCCAGTATTTACAGTACAGAAAATAAGAATCACGGATTTAGAAAAATATTCATTACTAAAATAAATTTTTAAGTGTTATTAGAGAATTAAATCTAGTTTTCTGTAATCCAGACTTTTTATCTTTTTGCACAGCTCCTGAACTGAACCATAACAGGTTCTAGGAGATTCCTTAATCCTGATTTATGAAAATCATTTGACAATTAAAAGATTTTAATGAAATATCATAAATTATCAATAAACCATCATTCTGATACAAATAAAAGCTTAATAAATTAAAGCAAGATTTTTATTATTGGATTATAATCTTCATATACTTTTAAATGCATTCTGCTGAATTTGGGAGTTCAGTCAAAATGGGTCTGTCACGTTAGTTCAAAATTTATTAGGCAACTAGCTCCCTTAAGCAAAGTCGTGTGTTAGGACTGTGTCTTCTCATATAACCTCTCATAAAAATCAGGTATTTTTCCTTTTTTACTTTATCCATTGTTATTTAAATATCATTAAGAAAGTTTATTTTACACATACAACCTTCAGAGTGTCCCTTCAAAAGACGTATTTCCTTAGCAATATCCAACACTGTGGGATTTATAAGAAGACTTTCCCATGACCAGTGGAATGCTCTGTTGGCATTCAACCTTATTTTACACATTTCTAGAAAATTCTGTCTGGTTCTTTTACTTTTCCATGCATTTCTGTTCTGGGAAGACCACAGAAGTGCCTGTTCTCTTCATTCCAGAAAAGCTGACAGGAACTCACATGTGAGTGGCTTAACCTTCTCTCCCACTGGACCCTGGAAAGTGAGATCCTGCCTGCCAGGGACACCCTTTCAAATAGAGTTTACTGGATAGCTTTTTGTCTGGGCCTTTTCCAACTCAATCCATATGAGAAAAGTATTTTAAGAGCCCCAAGAAAATATACCCATTTGGTTGTTTACAATGAAAACAAACAAAAAATTCTTCCCTCTCACCAGGGAAAAGAAGGCTTCTCATGCTATATGATCTAAGGACATTTAAAAGTGTATTTTCAGCAGAGGATTAATGTGGGAAGAAAAAGAAAGAAAAGTATCCTTTCAACAGTCTCTGATTTCACTATAAATCAATCAAAAAAATTGGGCTTTTGGATTATTTTCTGAGAAAATGGGAAAAGTACATTTTTCTTTTCTTTTGCTTTTTCTAATTTGCCTTTGTGCTCTTGACCCACGAAACTGTATCTGATTACATTTCAGAGAGAGAATAATAAAGCTAAATTGGTGACTGACATTTTAACAGACTGAACAGTAATATTTCACCACTGAAATCCTGGACAGTTTTCTAAGGGCTCTTTTTATAAGTGGGCTTCATAAATAGCCAGTACATTGAGGATTTAATTATGAAAGCAGAATGCTTAGTTCACAACCCTCTTTTCAGAGCCGAATACCTCTTCATTCTTAGACTTAATGTCTTAGAGAGTGCAATCACGAGCACTTACCTTGTTTATTTCCCAGCCTTCATCCAACTTTTCCACTGCACCTGATTCCTGAGTAGACTCCTGAACATCAGAAGTGGTCTGCTTCTCTCTGCCTGGCAGAGTAAACTTTTCTTTCTTTTCTGTTGAGCATTTTGATTTGAGAATGCTATTGAGATAATTTTCTGTGTCCTGCTTAGCAGATTCAAGCCTTTTTTTCAAATCTTTTTGTTTACACTTAAGTGATTTTATATCATCCTTAATAATCTTCTGTCCTGCTGAAGATGTATTTTGCTTGATGGATTCAGCTAAAGCAAAAATCTTTCTTAATGTGTCATCGTGTAGATGGAATCTATCCTCTAGTTCCTAGGAGTGGAGAAAAGATTGTTACAAAAAGAATCTCCAGTTATCGCAAGAGTTAATTGACTTTTGTAAATCACAGAGTATTGTGCTTCACTAGTGGGAAATGCAAAATAAACTTATCAACTCATCACACAGAAGAAACTTTGGGCAAAATTTAAACCAATATAGCATCTTAGATCAAATTCTTAAACAGATCCTAGAAGATACTAGAAAGTTTGCAACAAGTAATGCAAGAATCTTTCATAGCACAGTTCTTGGAACATTAGGAGGCAATCCATAGATATCTGTGTAATACATATTTTGTACCAGTATAGCCTTTTTGCACAAATGAAACACAAAACAATAAGTGCCTACTATGTGAAAAGGAATCAAAGAATCATTTAGAACATGCTAATAAATCTAAAGCTAATATTTATTTATTGTATTATTTTTTTGAGACAGAGCCTCAAGCTGTCACCCTGTGTAGAATGCTATGGCATCACAGCTCACAGCAACCTCCAACTCCTGGGCTCAAGTGATTCTTCTACCTCTGCCTTCCAAGTAGCTGGGACTACAGGCGCCCACCACAATGCCCGGTTATACTTTGGTTGTAGTCGTCATTGTTGTTTGGCAGGCGCCAGGCTGGATTCAAACCCGCCAGCTCAGGTGTATGTGGCTGGTGCCTTAGCCACTTGAGCCACAGGCACTGAGCCTAAAGCTAATATTTAAAACTCAGGCAGGGCACAGTGGTTCACACCTGTAATCCCAGCACTTTGGGAGGTCAAAGTGAGAAGATCACTTGAATCTAGGAATTCCAAACATCTTTAAAAAACTGAAAAAAGAGGCATCTCTGTCTCAATGTCAGGCTACTCTGGAGAAGTCTTGTTGAGCCCCCAGATCCCTAAATGGAAGAGAAAAGCAATCCCTAAGCTCATACCAGCAATGCCACACAATGAGATTCACCTTTGAATTTTTCAGTAAAGGAACTCAGAAAGAAGTGGAGCAGAAAATGCTTTATTCTGTTTTCTTCTAAAGGACATCATTCAGGCCTGCGCATGTGGGCTGTGTGAACAACAGTAATCCTCACAGGGTAAGGTTAGGTGTTGTAGGGGTGAGAGTGAGAATCTTAGAAGCCCTAAATTTGTGAAGAGCTCTCATTTATTCCATGAATGTGAGGGAATCAAATAACTTTTATCCACATGATGAAAAAAATCAAACAACTTTTATTCACATGATGAAAAAATCAAACAACTTTTATCCACATGTTTAAGAATGCTAAATTAAAACACGTTCTCAAGATCTTGTTGTACAAGGTGTATCCTTTGACAACTCAGTATCCTCTGGAATCACTAGGTTGTCTCTAAAATAAAGACATCCAGGAGCTACAGGCTGGTCATGGGCACAACTGTCTCTGGGGGCCCATGAGTCAGAGTACTGCTCAACTCAAATGACAAATGGATTTGGCCACTAAAGAAGACTGTTCCTTTTTTTTTTTTTTAAAAAACAATGGGCCAGAGCTTTAATTATCCAAGTGATCTGAATAGGACTTGAATTTCTAACAGAGACACTGATTGGTCAAGATGTAATTAATATTAATTTTTTTTTATGTCAATCACATCTAGACATTGCTTAATACCTGTAGTTTCTGCAATTTTTCCTCAAGTGCTATTTGATCCACAGGCTTATCAGAAAAACTGACAAGATCTTTGGAGAAACTGTCCAATGTGGTGTTTAGGTCGGTGACACAAACTTGGTATGAGTGGTGTTCTTGAACATGACCTTCCAGTTTCTGCACAGAATCCTAAAAATAAAGCCATTGGTAATTTATAAAGTATTTCTCTCTGAATTTTTTCACTCAAAAAACAACTAAATGATTCATAAATTCTTATTTACAAGATTCCTCTTGAAACAGAAATACAGCTATAAATTGTCCAAAATTCTTAAGCAAATATTTTAAGGTTTGGGATATTTTACTACAAACTCTCTACTTCGTCCCCCCAAAATGACTCTTACTGGTAACACATTTCTTCTTTGCTTCTTTGCCTTCATTTCCTCCATGAAGAATATTTGTCAAGACATTTACAAAACAAAGTGGCTGCAAATTATATCATTAAATCACAAACATCTATGATAAAGCAGCTTCCTTCACTATCCTTTTCACTGAAACCAAGTACCCACACTTGGAAATGACACCAATTGAGATCAAACTAATCCCACATTCCTATCCAAAGAATCAAATTCCAAACTTGTGTATTAGGAAAATGTAATGCTATCAGAAAAGCAAAACCACCTTCAGGTTCTCTCCTTGGTATAAGCAAATAGAAGGACCACACCTGAGCAGAAAAGCAGCCACTGTTACACTAGATAATTTACAGCCAAGTAGGTCTAGCCTAACCCCTGTCCAACTCCTGCTGTCTGTGTAAGGAGAATTTCTTTCTTATGAGACAGAGCCTCAAGTTATCCCCCTGGGTAGAGTGCTCTGGCATCACAGCTCACAGCAACCTCCAACTCCTGGGCTCAAAGCAAGTCTCCTGCCTCAGCCTCCCAAGTAGCTGAGACCACAGGTGCCTGGCTATTTTTTGGTTGCAGCTGTCATTGTTGTTTGGTGGGCGCCAGCTGGATTCGAACCCACCATCTTAGGTGTATGTGGCTGGTGCCTTAGCCACTTGAGCCACAGGCGCTGAGCCAGGAGAATTTCTTAACCCAGGTAATCTTTACGTTGAATCTGGCTTTCAGTGTGCAAAGAATGATAAACAGTTCTGTTGAAAGAATATACTCCCTCATGACAAGCTAACATTTTTAACTCTTTTACTAAAGATCACTCAGAAAGATCTGAGGGAAGGTCACTGATGAGAAGGTGAATATAGGATAACTGAAATAAATTATTACCAGATAAATGATGGATGGCTGGGTGACTTTGATGCCATCAACTTCATACCAATGCCTACAAAATCTTAACTTATCCTACCCCTGAAGAGGGGAATCTCGATGAGAGAAAATAACACCATCATCAAGTAATACACAATAGATTCCTCCAGTAAAACTGACTACATTTCTCCCTCAGTGCTCAAAAGTTAGCATTCTCATCTAAAACTGATAAATTTGAGAGCACTTGGTTTACCAAAAGAACAACAATAACAAAACAGTTCCATACACAAATCTTGTCCAGTTATGTATAATTACAGTAATCATTGAGATGTGTATCTTGACCACTTCACCTGCAGTTGTTGAAGAAGACTTTCATGAAGATGCTTTATTTCCAGCCAAGGCTCTTCACTGAATTTGGGATTTTTAGTACATTCCAAAAGATAATTTCCTTGAGATTTTAACTCCCTTAGCAAGGATGTCAAATCTTGTGCTTTCTTGAGAAATTTCTTATAATTTTTTAACTGAGTTTGCTTCTCCTGCAGACCGTGCTGCACAGCAAACCCCGATTCCTGTTTCTTCTTTAGTTCTGTGAGCATCAGTCTTAAATCCTCCTTGCTTTGCAAATACTTCTCTCCTTCTAATAGAAGCTTTTCTTGATGGCTAAATGTCACAAAACAGTCCATAAACAAAATGACAATTTAGCAAAACGAAGTGGCATTTTACATAATAATATACAACATACATAATGCAAATACATAATGCAACATACATAATACATAATGCAACATACATCATAATAAACAGCATTAAAATAACACTAATATACATTATTCCCTGAGATTCTTTTAGCATAACAACATTCAAAGTAGCATTATGTTTAGCTCAGAAATCAAGATAGAAATTATTTGGGCATTACTAAAAAATGCTTTTCTCTTTATAATTGGACCAGAAAATATTTAATGATTTAGATTTCAAGTTAGTCTCAACACTTTTTAAATACATCTAGTATATAATTATATTAACCTGTATTTTACTTTTTCATAAAAAAATTATTCTGTATATTAACCAAATAACTAGTTTATGCTTACTATTGCCTAAATTTAGTTCTGACCTGATTGCCTCCTCAGAAAAAGATAAAATTCACATTTCCAAACATTAAACATACCTATTTAGATGTGATATGAATTAAAAACTTTCACCAAAATTATGCCCATTGGATTCAGCCAACATTTATCAATGATGACACATTTAAGAACCTCTTAAAATAAGTATTTAAAGTCTTTTTTTTTTTTTAGACAGAGCCTCAAGCTGTCCCCCTAGGTAGAATAACGTGACATCACAGCTCACAGCAACCTCCAACTCCTGGGCTCGAGCGAGTCTCCTGCCACAGCCTCCCAAGTAGCTGGGACCACAGGTGCCCACCACAACGCCCGGCTATTTTTTTGGTTGCAGCTGTCATTGTTGTTTGGTGGGCCTAGGCTGGATTCAAACCGCCACGTTAGGTGTATGTGGCTGGCGCCTTAGCCACTTGAGCCACAGGCACCGAGCCAGTATTTAAAGTCTTAATTATTCTGTAGTGATATCACACAGATGCAGAGGCTGTCTGGTGGTGAGAGGGTTTGGTACAGAAGCAGAACAATAATGTTAATTTGTGACTGGGAACCCCAGGAGCTGATGCACTGGATACAGTAAACTCTGGCACAGAATTGTAACAGAGCTGTTTGTTTCCCATCTGATCTGGAGAACTATTCCTCCTGGTTTCTGCCTCTGACACTGCAGATGCCCCTGACCTTGCTCACGTGGTCTCCAACAGATATCAATCCAAACCCAGGAGGCAGACAAAACATACTCGTTATGACTTCACTGTGCAAGAAGACCCGATGGAAGTGGTGCCGGCCTGGCCTTTACCTTAGGTATGTGTTGGCTAAATGCAACGTGTTGTCCCACTGGTTGCTGATGTCAGTAAGGGTCTTCTGAGCCAGTGGGGACTCATTGCTGTCAGCCTGCTGCGTGATGGTCTCTATCTTGGCGTCCCCTACAGGCTTTAGTAAAATGATTTCCTGAATTAAACAAAAAAGTTCTTAAAATTGCATTCACATTCCTTAGGGATATTACACGATATCTCTTCATTTGTGAGATTTATATTGGGGTTCTAAGTGCAGAACCTATTTCAAAGTAACTCATTTTTATCTGTGCCCCAAAGACCAAAGTCTCTCTCTTCTCAATACCCAGGGTTAGTTCTCGATAAACATTTGCCAGTTTGAGCTGACTAAAGTCCTGCCCTCCTCTTGATTTTCAACCACCATTTTTATATCCATCCCCCTAAACCCTAGCAAAACCTCCTTCCTATCCACTTTATTATTTATAGGTGGAATGGTTACAATAAGAACTTGAAAGATAGCCAGTTGCAGGAGTTCACGCCTGTAATCCTAGTCCTTTGGGAGGCAGGTGGATTGTTTGAGCTCAGAAGTTCAAGACCAACCTGAGCAAGAGTAAAACTCCGTCTCTACAAAAAATAGAAAAATCAGCCAGGTATTATGGTGGGTGCCTGTAGCCCAAGCTACTTAAAAGACCGAGGAAGGAGGATCATTTGAGCCTATGAATTTGAGGTTGCTGTGAGCTATAACATCTCTGCCCTCTAGGCTGGGCAACACAGCAAGACCCTGTCTCTCAAAAAAAAAAAAAATACTAACAAAAAACTTAACAAGATATTTTTATAATATAAGAATAAACTCACAGCTTCCTACAGAAAAATGCAGTGACCCTCATGCCAACCCTCGTCTCTCCCCCATGACATAATTAATGCTTGTTCTCTGTTCTTCTCTTTCCTGCCTTTGCTCTCACAATCAAGTTCCCTTCATTCCCTTTTTAGAAACATTGTTCAAGATTTACTTTCTCTGGGAAAATTTTTGGATATAATCCCAATTATATTCTAATTATTCCGATTCCAATTATTCGCTAAGTCTCACCACCCCTCCAGCTTACTATTCTGGACCATTTCTTCCTTTAGCAACACTTCAATTAACGTGGCTTTAGTTCTTCTAGAGCACATATGCTTCTGTTGCTTATATTTTTGACCAGTAATTACATTTTTTAATTTATTGTAATTAAATAATTTCATTTAAAAAAACAAATTTAATTATTTAGGCATTTACTGACTCTCCCCTTGTAATAAAAGTGAGCTCAAGTGGGCTTAGGACTTCCTTGCCTTCTACATTCAGTATCTAATAACCTCTTATATGCTGTACATATTCACTCTGAAGATAAATTTCTCTGTAACCTTGACCTTGACATGGCTCTTATTTTCTGCTGTACCAACATATATTCTTTTTACACCCTAGCAAACTCCCACCTGCTGCAGCTCTGACCTGTTGTCACTATTTCTATTCTTCTACATTCAGTGAAGATGGACAATAACCAGGCTTTCATTGTTCCCTCGGGGAGAGACTAGACATTAAAGCTTTCTCTGTTGTAAGCTCCATGATCTGAAGTTCTTCACAATTCCATAGTGATCCCATTTCCCACTAAGAAACAAATCTTTGCAGTTTTCAAAATAAGAGTTTGTCTGACCTCTGAAATTTAAGTTTCCATGGTTATACCTTTATTTTTTGGATTCTTTCTTCAAGGGGCATTTTGCCTTCAGATGAATTCAAAACCAAAAGGGACTCTTTAATCTCGTCTATCCAGTGAATTACATCATCTGCAAGATCATGAAAGCTCTGGTTCTCAGCAGGTGGTAACTTATCTTCTTCCTCAATTTCTTCTAATTTTCTCAGGAATGTCTGGTATCTATCGATCAAATGTGTTGATTCTATTATTGCTTCTTCATCACTGAGCCCATATTCCTTCAAGGAATTGTTCAACTGTGCCATAGATTCAAATTGTTCCCTGTAAATACAAAATATCATTGAAAGTCTGTAGGAGTAAGGACACCATGGAAGAAACCATATCCCAGGTGATGTATTTAAAACAAGATATACCTCTTTCTAGGTAATGCTTGGCAAAATAGCTCAGTTTTCTCTACTGATTCTTCCATTTCTTTCCATTTCTCTTCTTGATTAGCCAACCACTTACTCAGGTTTCTGTGGTCATCCTGGAGTCTAAAAGGACATTACACATAAGTGAACGTAAACTAAACAAAAAGGGTTTATGCTAAAGAGAAGGATGGCACAAATCTTGTAAATCTACCAGGTTTTTACTATATGTGCTTGTTATTTCCTTAAAGAAAACTTAACAGCCTATATTATAGTAGGATTCTACAGTATTAAAGCAATAAACTGGGGCAGCCAAAGCAATAAACCGGCCAGCCGCATATGCTGGAGGTGGCGGGTTCGGACCCAGCCCTGGTCAAAAACCACACACACACACACACAAAAGCAATAAACCACACAAATGCATCATAAAGAACAGGCAACAGCCAGTTATAGAGGTGGCTCACACCTGTGACCTTAACACTCTAGGAGGGCAGCCTGAGCAAGAGTAAGGCCCCATCTCTACTAAAACTAAAAAGAAAAAGTTAGCCAGGAGTGGTGGTGCATGCCTACAGTCCCTGCTACTTGGGAGGCTGAGGAAGGAGGATTGTTTGAGCCCAGGGGTTTGAGGTTGCTGTGAACTATGATGATGCCACAGCACTTTACCTGGTTGACAGAGAAAGAAAAGAAAAGAAAAAAGAAGAAGGGGGAAAGGGAAGAGAGAAAGGGAAGAGGGAACGGGAAGGAGGAAAAGGAAGGGGAAAAGGAAGGGGGAAAAGAGGGAAGGGAGAAGGTAAGGGAGAAAGGGAAGAGGAAGAGGAGAAGAGAGGAGAGGAGCAAAAAATATTTTTGGACTATCTTTTTCTGAACTTTCATATTCCTAGTGCCAAAACTGTCTTTATTGGTGAAATTTGTGTGCTGTATGTATCCTAGCGCTCTCAGCACTGAGGCAGAGCACAAATAAAGAAACACAAAAGTTATTTAGATGTCACCTTTATTCCCTACCTCAATAGCTGCTGCAAACAGCCCTCAAGCTCCTTTGCTCGTGACTGGCATATGGACTCCATTTTTTCTAATTCAAATTCTTGACCTGTAAGCCAAGTGGTCAGCTCCTTAACCTGTGCTTTGGGCAGAAGCTTCTTCACATGATTCAGTAAGGTATCCACCTGCTGGATTTTACATCTTCTTCCTTCAAGGGTCAAGAAATCCTGAAGAAAGACAAAAGGTCAGTTAGGACCTCCTGAAAAGTCTGAGTATGGTATCTACCACCCAACAACACTTCTCTAAATGAGTACACAGGGTGTGTACACCGGCATTTACTTCTGACTTCCTGAAAATGATATCAAACAAAATAATGTGCTTGAAGGTCAGTAGGAATAAGAACAGGAAGCTGTGTCTTTCCACCAGGTTCCACTCAACCTCTCCTAAACACCTTCTCCTTTCTGGTGATTAATACATAAAACTAAACAGATTATTCTCTATTTAACTTTGTCCAAATCAGAATTATACATGTATCAATGCTTGTGTTTCAAGGTTTGTGTGTCAAATGCTGAGCCCCAGGCAATGGGGAAATTAAAGGGATTTCAAATTTGAAAAAAAAAGTGATTCTATCAGTAAAGAATGGTACCTTCCCAGCAAGAAATTAAACAGAGATCATTTAGTGCCACCCATAAGTTCAGAAACTTCAAAAGACTAAAGTGTTAGCTAATCTACCCTAAAGTGATCAAGATTTAGGGGCACCAGAGGCATTTTTTTTTTTTT